>NC_134471.1:74322493-74459213 GCF_964194025.1 Convolutriloba macropyga | reverse complement strand
ATTTCGGCAAGGTTAGGTTAGAGATTATAATGCACGACGATTCGATTTGTTTTCGGCATTCTACCGGCTGTTTTTTTAGCAGAAAACGAGTTTGTTCATGACTTGAATTTTTACTTCTTTCTGTTCGAGCATTTACCTCCTTTTTTGATTGTTGACTTGTGTTTTCGAACATTGGACTTTAACAGTAGCTTCGTTTGTAATGTATAGTAACTAGGAACTGCTGGTAATGTTCGAGGTGAAGAGGTCATTTTGAGATTTTTTGTTCCTATATAAGTCACCCCAAATTATCTAAACTACACCGCACAACCCCCCCCATCACCTATCTACTCTCTCCCCCCCCCCCCAACTTAACCCATCCCCCCAACTACCCCAGCACTACCCACATCCACAACCTATCTACGCACCCACCCACCTACCTACCTCCACCACCTACCTCCCACCACCCCCCCCCCCCCCCGCACCCCACCTAACCTTACCCCTCAAACTATCCCCTCCCTTCACCTAACTACCCCCACCTACCCCCCAACTACCCAAGTAATACCCACCTCCCCAACCTATCTACCCATGCACTCCACCTAGCTCCCCCCCCCCCCCCCGACCTAAAAATTTGTCGACATTTTTAAAGTACTTTATTGTGGTTTGTTGGGCTACTTTTTTTTTCTCCTGTCTATTTTGATGTTCCGATTTCGGCAAGGTTAGGTTAGAGATTATAATGCACGACGATTCGATTTGTTTTCGGCATTCTACCGGCTGTTTTTTTAGCAGAAAACGAGTTTGTTCATGACTTGAATTTTTACTTCTCTCTGTTCGAGCATTTACCTCCGTTTTTGATTGTTGACTTGTGTTTTCGAACATTGGACTTTAACAGTAGCTTCGTTTGTAATGTATAGTAACTAGGAACTGCTGGTAATGTTCGAGGTGAAGAGGTCATTTTGAGATTTTTTGTTCCTATATAAGTCACCCCAAATTATCTAAACTACACCGCACAACCCCCCCCCCATCACCTATCTACTCTCTCCCCCCCCCCAACTTAACCCATCCCCCCAACTACCCCAGCACTACCCACATCCACAACCTATCTACGCACCCACCCACCTACCTACCCCCACCACCTACCTCCCACCACCCCCCCCCCCCCCCCGCACCCCACCTAACCTTACCCCTCAAACTATCCCCTCCCTTCACCTAACTACCCCCACCTACCCCCCAACTACCCAAGTAATACCCACCTCCCCAACCTATCTACCCATGCACTCCACCTAGCTCCCCCCCCCCGACCTAAAAATTTGTCGACATTTTTAAAGTACTTTATTGTGGTTTGTTGGGCTACTTTTTTTTTCTCCTGTCTATTTTGATGTTCCGATTTCGGCAAGGTTAGGTTAGAGATTATAATGCATGACGATTCGATTTGTTTTCGGCATTCTACCGGCTGTTTTTTAGCAGAAAACGAGTTTGTTCATGACTTGAGTTTTTACTTCTTTCTGTTCGAGCATTTACCTCCGTTTTTGATTGTTGACTTGTGTTTTCGAACATTGGACTTTAACAGTAGCTTCGTTTGTAATGTATAGTAACTAGGAACTGCTAGTAATGTTCGAGGTGAAAAGGTCATTTTGAGATTTTTGTTGCTATACAAGTACCCCTATTTATCTAAACTACGCCGCACAAACACCCCCCCCCCCACCACCTATATACACCCCCACACCTACCTACCCACCGTCCCCTGCACCCCTCCCCCCCCCCAACTTACCCCCTCCAACACCGAACTACCACCACCTATCCCCGCAACGACCCCAGCACTACCCACCTCCCCAACCTATCTACGCACCCACCCCACCTAGCTCCCCCCGCACCTAAAAAATTGTCGGCATTTTTGAATAACTTTTATGTGGTTTGTTGGGCTACTTTTTTTTCTCTTGTCTAGTTTGATGTTTTGATTTCGGTAAGGTTAGGTTAGAGATCTTAATGCAAGACGACTCGAGTCGTTTCTGGTATTCTACCGGCTATGTTTTGATGCAAAATTTTTGCTTGAGAATTTTGACTTTTCGAGTGACTTTTACTCCCTTGACTTTTTGCGTTTCGCGTGATCTAAAATTCTCTCTCAATCACAATTTCAAGCAGCTGAACTCAATTGGCGGCAATTTGATACTAAAAGTCAAATGAAATGTGCGCCGAAACTGGTGCCATTTTTTACTTTGAATCTTAATAGTGGTATATGTTAACCTCTAATGTGGATATTTGAAGCCCACCATTCAACTTCTTAGTCACATTTAAGCTCCCCCTCCCTCCCTCCCTCCCTCCCTCCCTCCCTCCCCCCCCCCCCCCCCGACTGAAGCAGGCTGCAATTGATTAGAGCTCTCACTAGTTGTTCGAGACTAGTTCTTCCGACGTTTAGTCGGTTATGATTGGTCTGGTTGCTGTGGTTGCTAGTAAGTTGTTGTGGAAAACTGAGATGCTTGATTTCGTTGAATTAACGTAAATTTATAGATTTTTGTTGCTAACTTTACTATATTGTTGCTAAACCCCTGCTTTTGTAATATACTGACCAACATTGTTGCTTCATTGACTCCGTATAATGTATGAAGCCAAATCTTAGAGAGTGGTCAACTAATATCTCACAATTTGAATAGTTTTGTTGTAGTGAAAAGGTGTGTAGTGTCCTTTTTTATGCGTTGCTTTGCGTTTTGGTCACACTTCAACGGTGTAAACGGTCCGTAACCGTTTAGCCCCCCAATCCTTCCCCTTGTTATTTAGTTCAAATTTGTTGAGTTCGTATTCATAATCGCTGTAAAAGTCATATCTTTAACTTTGATTTTTCATGACTTTCAATGCCAAACCTTTTTACTCATTATCATACATGAGTTTCATCGTGCCACACTTAACTTTGATAGTAAATGCGGGTATAAACCACACCTTTGTAAGCTATTATTTAACAAGCATACAAGCTTATAGAATAACATACAGCAAAATAAACTCTTGAAAACCAGTCGTTGTCTCTGAAAGCAGATCAGACTAAAGAAAAGATAACAATTTTTGGCGCATCCTAGGTTTTAAAACCGAACCATTGACTCACAATACAGAGACAACTTAAAATTTCTGACTTGTAGTTTTTCACTAACACCTTAAAAAAATCCCACCACCTAGCTGAATTAAACGTGCTATAGATTTTTTCCATCTGATATTTTAGCACTTCAAATTGCTAGGCTGTCAGGCTTTCTAAGTAAGTTACAGTTCGATGACCTTCCCCCTGCATCGTTCATTGCACTCCGAACATTATGATGCAATCCGCTCAATGCAGTTCTCTAGTCCATGCGGCTAGAGGTCCCACATTTGCTAATAAGATTGACTGGGGCCTGAGCGGGTGAGGCTGTGGGTTCTCTTTTGAACCAACGCATAGGCTGATGACGGGGATAGTCGAACATATACATAGGTAGCAAAGCCTGATCTTTCTTAGGTTATAGCACGTTCTAGTTCAGCTAAAACTCTCTGACCCTAAGTCTAGCGAAAGAGCATTTAAAATTTCAGGGTTTGATTAAGCCCTTCTTACATTCAAACAGATACTCTAGCTGATTCTGATTTACAGTTTTGCACCTGCTGACACGCAAGTGCAAAAGTTTTTGTTTCTAGGCACAAAACTTTCTAAAAGGTAAAACAGTATCCTCCCCAGGTTAGGGTGTTTCTTTGCGACCGTGATCAGACAAAACCCTCCCCCAGCACAAAGCGTGCATAATATAATTTAAAAAAAACAGCATTCAAGCAAGATTTGGTAAAACATAAGACAACCAAACCATTAATAGCTGTCCACAACAGCAGTATAAATAGCATTCAAGTTATTTTTAGATACAAAAAAAACAATAAGCGTTCAAACGACATTTTAAGTGCTAACTAAAAGTGCAGTGACTCATAACACTCATAGTGCAATAATTGTTTTTTGTGAATGTCATCGTGCAACCATAAACAAAGTAACCATTAACCAATGAAAAAAGCCAGAACCATGTCAAGCAAAACCAAAACAAAGTCAACCTCCAAGGCTCAACTCATGCAACTCATGAAGTTCAAAGTCATTGAGTGGGAAGCAGCACAAGACCTACTCGACGAACAAATGCAACAAACAGAAGCAGCAACAGACCTCCAAGAGCTCGTTGACGAACTTTGACA
This sequence comes from Convolutriloba macropyga, assembly GCF_964194025.1. Classification (NCBI taxonomy): domain Eukaryota; kingdom Metazoa; phylum Xenacoelomorpha; order Acoela; family Convolutidae; genus Convolutriloba; species Convolutriloba macropyga. The sequence continues at coordinate 74,455,058 of NC_134471.1, read as the reverse complement.
GCAAAAAGCGGAGCTTGATCGCATGTGTAACGAACTCATAGAACAACAGTTGACACAAGAAGAGTTCGACACTGTTGCTGCAGAGTCTGCACGGAGAAATTGCAAATGGCTGAGAACCAAACAAAAAGTCAGATTGCTTCATGGGTCAAACCATCAAAAGTTCATCTCTTCCGACACCTCCTCGGAGGAGCCCAACAAAATACGCAGCAAGGTAGTTGTTTCAGGAAGCAGACGTAAACAACCAAGCGGAATGAGACGTAAAACGCCAATGCAAAATGCAGGTGAAAACACTGAGAGCTGGGATGAGGTGTTCAGTTCTGATGACCATGATGGTGTACCGTTCAAAAACAGTCATCGTGATCTTCAAAAAGAAAGAACAAGTGTAGAAAAATACAATGCTCAGCAACAGAAACCAAAAGAGAACAGTGCGATACAGGAGCATCACAGCTTCAGTGAAGGTGCGAAACAGGTTCAGAGTTGCCCGATTGTTGATGTGAATGTTCCAAATCAAGGTTTTGCTACCCTCAATATTTCTAGCGATCAACCATCAGACACTGTGTACTGGAATTCCGGTACAGCAACCGGATTTCAACATCAGGCAATGCCTGACAATTTCACTCAAACTTTTGCAGACAATCACTATCCGCGGGATCAGCAGCAGTCGCGTCAATTGCTCGGTAGTCAAATGGATCACTCATTCCCAGAGACAAACAAAATGATGAACGCTCCCAACGGAGAGTCCAACCGTCACTTCAATTTCATGCCACAACATTTTTCTGAGCAACAGTTCCAACAACGACCGCACAGTTCTGAATGGACCAACCATCAAGTGATGATGAATGCGTTCAGTCTACCAAAGATTAGTCTTGACCATTTCTCAGGCGATCCCTTGATGTGGCATCAATGGTACAGCTTTTTCAAGTCAACCATTCACGACAACCCAGCTCTTTCAACTGTTCAGAAAATGACATACTTGCAAATTTCGGTAACTCACAAAGCAAAAGACTTCATCTGTGGATACTCTTACAACGGAGACTTCTATGAGGAGGCCCTTCAGGAACTTATCAGAAAGTTTGGAAAGCCGCAGCATGTTGTGAGTGCGTACCTCACACAACTTGAACAATGGCCTAGGACCAGAATGGATGATCCCAGCAGCTTTGTAAGTTTTGCGTCCTTCCTCAGACGTTTGGTACAGACCTTTCGACTTCACCATTTCGAATCGGACCTGAAGGCTTCTGCGGTAGTTAAAGTTGCCAGGGAGAAGTTGACAACACCAATGACGATTCGCTGGAATCAACATGTAAGGAGCATGAGAATAGAGCAGCCAAATCTGGCTGACTTTGCAGATTGGATAAGCACATATGCAGAGGCTTGCGAGGATGTCTCTCCACAAAGACCACAAAGGACAGACCGGGTTGAACGGCCTTTCCAAGGCCAGAAACACTCCAACATAGTTCTTCAAGCCAGCTCAAATTGTCAACTATGCTCTGGGGATCACAACCTTGGTCGCTGCAAAGAATACCTGAGCAAGTCGGTAGCTGACCGTCAGCAATTGGTGAGGCATCACAACTTGTGTGTCAATTGCTTGAAGAGACATGAGGGTGGATTTTGTAAATCAAAGATTCGATGTCTTGTAGACAGATGCAATGGGTTTCATCATTCAACTCTCCATCGAGACGACTTCAGGACTTCGCAGAGAAGTGATTTCCCAGCAACGAGTAAAGGGGGATTTCAATCCAGGAACAACCCGGTGCAGTCAAACTACGGTAGAAACTTCAACCATACAACGTCTCAGCTTTCGTCAACAACCAGTAACACGCCAAATACCAACAACAGAAGGGGATACAATCAAAACAGTTTCAACCCTCGTAATCCAAGCTATGGAAACAACAACTCGCATCAAACTGCCAATCAGCAGCACATCAATCCCCAGCAAACTAATGACAGAAATAACACTCACTTTCAATCAGTGACTAGCAACGAACTGAATGATGATCCATCAAAACTTCCACGGGTGCAAAACCACACTTGTAGCAGAAATCGGGAACCCACATGGGTCAGAGCTTTTATTCAACTACAGGCAATACCAGTCACGCTCTTCTACAAAGACTTCAACATAGAGACCTATGCACTTTTGGACAGTGGAAGTGAAAATACACAGATCACACAAAACATTGCTGATGCTCTTCGGATTAGAGTTCCCAAAGATATAGAACTTCCTCTAGCTTCGCTACATGGGGAGCACACGGTGACAACAGCTGATGTCATGATTGGAATTGGTTCACTTCACAGCTCAAAACCGGTGACAAGTCTTCCTGTGTACGCAACCTCCATTGAGCAGTTCCAGATGCCAATTGTTCCCGCAGAAATGTTGAATAGACTTTGTAGAGACCATGATCATTTGGCAGAAATCAACTTCCCTCAAATTCGTGACAACAAAATTGGAATACTCATAGGGGCAGATGCTTTTCTGGCTACTGTTCCAAGACAATTCACTACCGGCAAACCAGGAACATCCTACGGAGTCAACACACTGTTAGGATGGACTTTGACAGGCCCTGTGCCACAAGAGTACTTTCAACCAAACCATAAAGGAAGCAGCAACCACAACATCACTCTTTTCAACCATCTCAAGCGAGGTATTGACGACCCGGACGAAAATCTTCTACATCTTTTTTGGACCTTTGAAGTTGTCAACTTTAGTCAGGGTTCTACGAAGGGACACAATGAAGAAGACCAGAAGGCAATAAAGACTTTGGCAGAGACCACACATCACAATGGGGAAAGATATGAGATTGGACTCCCTTGGCGAGAAAACGTCACGCTACCCAACAACTATTTCATGGCAAGGGTTCAGTGGCACGCCCTGCAGAAGCGATTAGAGAGAGACAACCAACTAAAACAGAGATATATGACCACTATCGTTGATGATATGGATAAGGGATACATAGCAGCTGTTACGAACCAAGACGCAAAGAACATTTGGTACCTACCGCATCATCCCGTCATCAACAAGCAAAAACCAGACAAGATAAGACGAGTGACAAATGCAGCCTCAAAATACAAAGGGGTTTCTTTGAACGATGCACTGCTAACGGGACCGGACCTTTTGTGCAATCTACATGGACTTCTTCTACGGTTTCGTCAGTACAAGGTTGCAGTAACAGCAGACATAGAGGCTATGTTCATGCAAGTTGGAATCAGAGAAGAAGACCAAGATGCTCTCCGTTTTTTGTGGAGCGACAATGGTCAGGAGAGGACATCCAAATACCAACGACTCATTTTCGGAGCAACATGTTCTCCTGCCTGCGCAATTTTTGTTCTGCAAAAGTGCGCCAACGATAACAGACAAGAACACCCAAAAATCTTTGACTCAATCACAAAACAATTCTACATGGATGACTTCATTCAAACATTCTCAACAGAGGAAGAGGCAGCAAATACAGCGACTGAGCTGAAACATGTTCTCAAAACAGGGGGATTCAACCTCACCAAGTTTCTCAGCAATAACCCTGCTGTGCTGGAAAAGATTCCAGAGGAAGACAGAATTGGAGTTCTAAAGTTACAAAGGATACTTGGTCAAACATGGAACCCTGAATCCGATCAACTTCTTTTTGCGAAACCCAAACTGAGCTTTGAAAGAGAGAATATCACACAGAGAAAGCTTCTCTCAATGGCTGCTTCTTTGTTTGATCCCATTGGAATAATCTCGCCTTTTGCAATTCGACTGAGATGCATCTTGCAAAAAGTCGTCAAACAAGGACACAATTGGGACCAGCTACTATCAAAGGAACATTACGACGAAATTCAGCAATAGATGGAAGACTTCGAGAATATGCCTTCAATTCAAATCCCCAGATGTTTAGTTCCCAACGTCGATGGAACTCACGAGTTGCACACCTTCACAGACGCTTCACTTTCAGCAGTATCAGCAGTAGTGTACCTGAGGACAATCTCCGCTGACGGCTCAATAGCTACCCACTACGTCATCAGCAAGTCCAAGGTGGCACCAATCAAACAGATGAGCATTCCCAAACTGGAGCTCGAAGCAGCTACACTGGGAGCAGAACTAGCAGGCTTCTGTGAGACCGAGATGACAATTGATGTGAAGAGCAAAAAATTTTGGACCGACAGCACAGCAGTACTCAGCTGGATCAAATCAAAGGATCGACAGAAGATGTACATCGCAAATAGGCTCAACAAAATTGCTGAGAACTCAAACAAAGACGACTGGCGACACGTACCAAAAAAAATGAACCCGGCTGATCATGGTACCAGAGGTCTAGCTCCATGCGATCTTCAAAAATTGTGGATAACAGCACCTTCTTTCCTGATCAAACCTGAGAGTGAGTGGACATTCTCCGGTGACAAAACAGCTCAAACATACGCCACTCAAGTTGATGTCAAGGACAGTGATAAACCGTTGGTAGATCCAAACAGATTTTCAAATTGACCTAGACTCCTTGGCACACTTAGAACAGTGTTTCGAGCAGTGCGCGTACTGAAGAGGTTGATCAAACGCGACATACCTTGCGACTTGGACGACTTCGCGGCTGACGAAAACAAGGCTCGGAGCTTTCTCTTGAGGATATCTCAGTCCACACATTTCAAGGACACACTTTCTCGACTTCAAAGTGGACTACCCTTAGACAAGAAGGACAAACTATTACCATATACACCCTTTGTGGATAGCGACGGACTACTCAGGGTTGAGGGACGAATTCAAAAATCTGGATTGCCTTTTCAGAGCAAACATCCGGTGATACTCCACAGCAAGTGCAGAGTTGCCAAACTGCTTATTGAGAAAGCACATCACGACTGCGGGCACCATGGAATTGAACATGTTCGTGCACATATCCAAGCAACGTTCATAATAGTTGAAATCCGCAGAGCTCTAAGAACTTTAGGAAAGTACTGCTTCATCTGCAGACGCTGGCGAGCAGACAATGTCAGACCGAAGATGGCTCCTCTACCAAAATTTTGCTTTCCGGAGCACTCCAAACTCTACCCATTTGTGAATACTGGAATGGACATGTTCGGTCCCTTTCACATTGAAAAATCCAGAACCCAGACAGAACTCATTTATGTCTGCATGTTTACATGCTTGGTCACACGAGCAGTACACTTGGAAGTTTGTGAGGACCTTTCTACTGACTGTCTACTAATGGCTATTCGACGTTTTGTATCCAGACGAGGATACACTGATGTCATTGTTTCGGACAACGGGAAAAACTTTGTTGGAGCTAACCAGGCAATGAAATTCAATTTTCAGGAAAACTACAAACCAGACAACAATTACATACGTCTCCAGCTGGCCCAACAGAACATCCAGTGGACGTTCAACCCACCTCTGGCACCGCACTTCGGAGGGGTTTGGGAACGACTTATCCAGTCGGCTAAACGAAGCCTACTTGTTGTCCTCGGAAGCCGCCGACTAAACTTTTCAGTCTTCCATACAGTCGTAGCGGAGGCAGAAGGAATTCTTAATTCACGCCCACTGACGCATGTTGGGAGCACTTTGACTGACGAGGAACCATTAACACCGAATCATTTCCTGATGAGAAGACGACACTTCTGCCTAAAACCTCTGGCAAACAACAGAACCCGGTTTTCAATTAAAGACTTCAAGGAGTCACAGACCCTTTTGGACCACTATTGGTCTCGTCTTCTCAAAGAATTTGTACCGGAACTTAACAGACGGACAAAATGGCAGCAGGCCAACGCTGAGCTCAAGGAAGACGATGTTGTTTGGCTCTACAAAGATTTTACACCCCGAGGAATTTGGCCCATTGGTCGGATCGTCAAAGCACATGTGAGTAGAGATGGAGTGGCAAGAAGCTTCGACATCAAGACCAGTACTGGCATGGTGCAACGTCCCGCAGTGAGATTGGGCAAGGTGTTTGAAACTGACAATGATTCTTCTTCTTCGTTGGCCGCGGAGGGTGAATGAATACTCCTTCAATGATGTCAAATTGATGCATAAAACTCACCTAAGCGGAAACTATTGAGGCAGTAAATTTGAATTTCTGATGTCAATTATTTTGTTCTTTTTCTGATAAATTTATTTGCTAAGTTTTGTTGTTGCTTGCCGGAGTGTAAACGGTCCGTAACCGTTTAGCCCCCCAATCCTTCCCCTTGTTATTTAGTTCAAATTTGTTGAGTTCGTATTCATAATCGCTGTAAAAGTCATATCTTTAACTTTGATTTTTCATGACTTTCAATGCCAAACCTTTTTACTCATTATCATACATGAGTTTCATCGTGCCACACTTAACTTTGATAGTAAATGCGGGTATAAACCACACCTTTGTAAGCTATTATTTAACAAGCATACAAGCTTATAGAATAACATACAGCAAAATAAACTCTTGAAAACCAGTCGTTGTCTCTGAAAGCAGATCAGACTAAAGAAAAGATAACAAACGGGGTACAGATGAAGATTCTTTTACTAACTGAGAAAGTTTGGATACACGGAGCACTTTATGCTCTTATGAAGTGAAAAACATATGTATTTTGAAAACTTACTGGCTTTCAATTGATTTGTCTTTTTGTTGTGCAGTTATGAACCATTGTTGAAAAGTTTGTTCCCAAAGACGCACACAACGCTTTCAGCGTTTAAAAACGCGTTGGAAAGGGAGACAAAATTTATTCCCAAAGTTAATTTTGCAAAGAAGCAGAAAGCTGATCCAAAAGTTTAGTTCTGATCTTAATTGCCTTTTAGCATCAACGGAAATATTGTCTTATATAGATCTTGGTATTTTTTGGTTGATAAGAAACTGTTTCAGTGCATCATCGAAAATGCCGCTTTGAGTTTTTTTTATTAAATTCAAAAATAATTTTTAAAAGCAAATTCAGTTCAAATAGTTTCTTTCTGTTATGGTCCTCAGTGCTGTGTCCAATTGCATCCAAAGTTGGAACAGAAAATGAATAATTTTTAGATGAAAATAGAAATTAGATCGCAAAAAAGTTTCCACGACAAACGGGTGTCATCTTTTCTAATTGATGGTAACTTTCATTGCAGGTGTCCCCACAAAAAATCTTTTTGTTGAATATCATAGAATATCCGTTTTTAATTGCTTTCAAACGAAATTTGTGGCATTTATATTAGTCCTGTAATTTTTATGCGATTTTTTGCTTGACCGATTTCTCTTCTGACCCACTTGACTTCTCGTCCTCAAAAACGGGATAAACAGGTAACGCTAGGAGGGCAGCAAGTGGCCGAGCACTTCTCTTAGAGCCTTACTAGTCACTAACTATGCGATTCACCAAACTGTTTTAAACAGATAATTTCAAGGTGTGAAGGGTGATTCGTAGTCTTTTTGACTCCCTCTGTCGTTCTGACCCCCCTTATCATCCCTCAACCCCCCATTCACCCTCCGCCAACCCCACTATTTGGACCTCCATCTGGTACAGCTCTTCCACAACCATACCTCCATCAGTTGACACCCCCCGCTCCGCTCACCCACCTGCTGCATCCCTAAGCCCAGCTGGCTATTACCTAGCCCACAGCTCACCAGCCGTTTGAGAGCAATTCGACCGCCGTTAGTCGGTTTTGCTCAATTTTATTAATAGCCGCACCGCGATAGCTGGGGCTATTATTGGCCTTCTCTTGGTTTTTTTTTTATTTCGTCGTCATGATTTTTGTTGCGACCATATGACGTCACAGCCACTTTTTGTTCATTCGTTCATGCAATTTCAACTGAATTGCATGTGTGACGCCATTTTTCGCTCTTAGTGGAGCGAGTTTTTTTGTTCATGCGCGTGATTAAATTTTTGGTCACACTTGACTTACCTCACTCTCAAAAATGACTTTCTCACTTTGAAATTGACTTTTATTTACTTTAATTCAAAGAGATAGGGTCAAATGGGTGTGTGTCACTCTAAATGAAGGTTATTTGAGATCAGCTAAAAGAGGCAGCAATAACTTATACAGATTTTTAATCGAAATATAACAGATCAGCCTTCAATGAAAAGACAAATTTTTTTGGTCTGTCTTTTTACCGTTTTTTTTAGACTGCCGGTCTACGAATCTATTGCGGCTATTTTCTGGCAATCTGCAGCTATGTTTTTTTAATAGCCGCACAGCGAAAGCTGGAGCTATTATTGGCCTTCTCTCGGTTTTCTACAATTCTAAGAATTTGAATTGTATTGGGGCGCTGTCTTTTTTTTAAAGATCTGTTCACACGTTTTCATGATTTTTGAAGTCAAATTGGAGTTGTGATTTTGGTCACGCCGAAACAGGAAGTGGAGCGAAAAAGCGAGTGGTTTTGCGGCGTGAAATTTTTCCGCTCTAAGTTTAAAGTAGAGTGAGAAAACGGTGTTTGAACAAAAATTCGCTTTCTCGCTAGTGGTTTTTGTTCAAATGCGGCAATTTCACTTTTATTTTTACTGTTTTTTCACTTCTTTGGATAGGATTTTTTCTAACTGGTTTTTCCAATCCATTCATAGTCCGTTCTAGGTCTAGTGGTCTGTTAAGTCAATGAAAATTCTTTGAATTGTACGTCAGGACTTGTCCTGCTATGTTTTATATTTCGTCGTCATGATTTTTGTTACGACCATATGACGTCACAGCCACTTTTTGTTCATTCGTTCATGCAATTTCAACTGAATTGCATGTGTGACGCCATTTTTCGGTCTTAGTGGAGCCAATTTTTGTTCATGCGGGTGATTAAATTTTTGGTCACACTTGACTTACCTCACTCTCAAAAATGACTTCCTCACTTTGAAATTGACTTATTTTTACTTTAATTCAAAGAAATAAGGTCAAATGGGTGTGTGTCACTCTAAATGAAGGTTATTTGAGATGCAGCAATAACTTATACAGATTTTTAATCAAAATATAACAGATCAGCCTTCAATGAAAAGACGAATTTTTTTGGTCTGTTTTTTTTACTGTTTTTTTTTAGACTGCCGGTCTACGAATCTATTGCGGCTATTTTCTGGCAATCTGCCAGCTATGTTTTATTAATAGCTGCACAGCGATAGCTGGAGCTATTATTGGCCTTCTCGCGGTTTTCTACAATTCAAAGAATTTGAATTCTATTGGGGCGCTGTCTTTTTTTTAAAGATCTGTTCACACGTTTTCATGATTTTTGAAGTCAAATTGGAGTTGTGATTTTGGTCACGCCGAAACAGGAAGTGGAGCGCAAAAGCGAGTGGTTTTGCGGCGTGAAATTTTTCCGCTCTAAGTTTAAAGTAGAGTGAGAAAACGGTGTTTGAACAAAAATTCGCTTTCTCGCTAGTGGTTTTTGTTCAAATGCGGCAATTTCACTTTTATTTTTACTGTTTTTTCACTTCTTTGGATAGGATTTTTTTCTAAATGGTTTTTCCAATCCATTCATAGTCCGTTCTAGGTCTAGTGGTCTGTTAAGTCAATGAAACTTCTTTGAATTGTACGTCAGGACTTGTCCTGCTATGTTTTATATTTCGTCGTCATGATTTTTGTTACGACCATATGACGTCACAGCCACTTTTTGTTCATTCGTTCATGCAATTTCAACTGAATTGCATGTGTGACGCCATTTTTCGGTCTTAGTGGAACCAATTTTTGTTCATGCGGGTGATTAAATTTTTGGTCACACTTGACTTACTCACTCTCAAAAATGACTTCCTCACTTTGAAATTGACTTATTTTTACTTTAATTCAAAGAAATAAGGTCAAATGGGTGTGTGTCACTCTAAATGAAGGTTATTTGAGATGCAGCAATAACTTATACAGATTTTTAATCAAAATATAACAGATCAGCCTTCAATGAAAAGACGAATTTTTTTGGTCTGTTTTTTTTACTGTTTTTTTTAGACTGCCGGTCTACGAATCTATTGCGGCTATTTTCTGGCAATCTGCCAGCTATGTTTTATTAATAGCTGCACAGCGATAGCTGGAGCTATTATTGGCCTTCTCGCGGTTTTCTACAATTCAAAGAATTTGAATTCTATTGGGGCGCTGTCTTTTTTTTAAAGATCTGTTCACACGTTTTCATGATTTTTGAAGTCAAATTGGAGTTGTGATTTTGGTCACGCCGAAACAGGAAGTGGAGCGCAAAAGCGAGTGGTTTTGCGGCGTGAAATTTTTCCGCTCTAAGTTTAAAGTAGAGTGAGAAAACGGTGTTTGAACAAAAATTCGCTTTCTCGCTAGTGGTTTTTGTTCAAATGCGGCAATTTCACTTTTATTTTTACTGTTTTTTCACTTCTTTGGATAGGATTTTTTTCTAAATGGTTTTTCCAATCCATTCATAGTCCGTTCTAGGTCTAGTGGTCTGTTAAGTCAATGAAAATTCTTTGAATTGTACGTCAGGACTTGTTCTGCTATGTTTTATATTTCGTCGTCATGATTTTTGTTACGACCATATGACGTCACAGCCACTTTTTGTTCATTCGTTCATGCAATTTCAACTGAATTGCATGTGTGACGCCATTTTTCGGTCTTAGTGGAGCCAATTTTTGTTCATGCGGGTGATTAAATTTTTGGTCACACTTGACTTACCTCACTCTCAAAAATGACTTCCTCACTTTGAAATTGACTTATTTTTACTTTAATTCAAAGAAATAAGGTCAAATGGGTGTGTGTCACTCTAAATGAAGGTTATTTGAGATGCAGCAATAACTTATACAGATTTTTAATCAAAATATAACAGATCAGCCTTCAATGAAAAGACGAATTTTTTTGGTCTGTCTTTTTACTGTTTTTTTTTAGACTGCCGATCTACGAATCTATTGCGGCTATTTTCTGGCAATCTGCCAGCTATGTTTTAGTATTGATTGTATGTGTTATTTTTGCAAAAATCTAGGGAAAACAATCAAAAGTTTCAAAAGTTGACGTTTCTTCTAATGGTTTTGTCTTCAATAAAAGCGCGTTATATTCGAAATCTAATCCTTTTTTCATTGTTATAGCTTTCCAGCTGGTCGTGGTAATAAGTCCTCCAAGGTAATTGAGGGAACTCTATGTGCAACGCGTAGTACTAAGTGGGGTCTTTGTCGTCGTTGGAGTCGCCTTGTTGTTTTTGCGAAGTGTTTACGGTACATAATGGGCAAATTTCATTTTATCTTGTCGTCAATCAAGGCTTTTATCGGCCATATGACATCACGCTTAATTTGAATCTGTTTTTCTTCCATTCAATTTCAACTAAATTTCATAGATATCGTCTTTTTTCACTCTTAGTGGACTGTTTCTTGTCATTGGCGTGATTAGAGGTATAATTACTCGTGACTTACTTCCCCTTCAAAATGACCCATTTCACTTTTCGTCCTCAGAAACGGGATAAACAAGTAGCGCCCAGCGGGCATTAAGTGCTCTTAGAGCATTTCAGCTCACTAGTCTCCAAGTATGCGATTCACAGAAACTGTTTTGGAGACTTATACTTATGGTGTGACGGGCGGTTATAAGAAATTGACCCCCACCACCACCCCTTCAGCCAATCTCACTTCACCCTGCCCACATTTTCACCCCTGCACATCGTTCAGGCCTTAAGGGCCCCATACAGTCATAGACACTCTGCCACCGTTACCGTTGCCCCCTGTATATTTTTGGGGAAATTGGTGTTAATTGTAACATTTTCGTGTCTTATTATCATCAAAACCGATCTTTCTCTCTCTCCGGGTTAATGGGGCCAAACTTATTGGCCCATCAAATAGCTTCAATTCCACATATGAGGATAGGAGCGACCCGTGATATTGACCAAGTTCTCGCAAAAAATGCATTTCAACTAGTGATTTAAGGTACTCGAAATATTTATGATTGATTGATGCATTTAGGGCTATAAGTTGACAGAACAAACGTAGCGCATTTGAGATTAGCTCTGTCTTAGAGAGGATTCAGTTTATTGGAACTAAGTCTGGGTGCTAGACTTCTGCTATGTATATTGCGGGGAGTCACATTTCTCCCAATTTTGATTGATAGGATTTTGAGAATATCTTAGTTAAGTGCCGTAGATTATTGTATCTGTTTGTCTTCAAGTTTATGGTTTTATGGCAACCAGTTCGATAGATTGCGGCATGGTTCGTTATTTTATCTCTCGACAATCAAGTAATGATTCTATTCGGCTTTTTTAAACCAAGAACTTTCTCGATATTATTGATCACTTTACTTCTCAGCGTTTTTGAGTCTTATTAATAGCCGCGAAGCGATAGCTGAGGCTATTATTGGCCTTACTTTGGTTTTTTTACGACTCGAAGAGGAGTATTGGTTTTCTTAAGGTTTTTACCGGAAGTACTATTAGTTCAGACGCTGTTTTGACCTAAAAGCGAAAGTGATTAATTGCTCTCAAACGAAGTTTGTAGCAATTATATTAGTCCTGTCGGTCTTTTTTTATGCGATTTTTTGCTTAACCGATTTTTCGTCTGACGCTTTTGACTTTTCGTCCTCAAAAACGGGATAAACAGGTGGTGGCACCCAACGGGCATTAAGTGCTCTTAGAGCCTTTCAGCTCTGTTTCATCTCAAACTGTTTTGGAGACTTATACTTATGGTGTGATGGGCGGTTCTAAGAAGTTGACCCCCCCCCCCTGTTGACCCCCCCTGTTGACCCCTCCCCCCCCTCCCACCCCCACTATTGCCTCCACCCCCCACCGCGCTGTTGCCCCCCACAACGCTGTTGCCCCCCAACCCAGTGTTGCCCCCATCAGCCCCCGGTGCACCCCCCCGTCGCCCGTGGCTAGCTACTGACGAAGCCAACCGCTCGCCGGTCGTTTGAGAGCAATTCACCCGACGTTAGTCGGTTATGTTTAAATTTGCCATACGAACTAATTTTTTCTTAGCGAGAGAAGTTTTTTTCATTATGCGCTGCGTTTAGTGAATGGCTATTTGACTTTGAAAAGTATTTTTTGACAGAATGGCACATATAGATAACCGTTTTTTGCCGTTTTTCGTCTAAGAGGCCGTTTTTTGCCGTTTTTCGTTTCGCCGTTTTTCGTTTGGTTTTTTTTGCAGAAATAATTTTTATTCGATGCTAAATTGAAATGTAAACCCCACAGTGTTTTGCAGAGCCTGAAAATGCGTTTCAAGTTCAAAATTGGCACATCTTTCTTGTTTTTTAGTTGATTTTTGAATCTTTCAGCCGCCTTTTTCAAAATTCAGTTAATATGGCGACTTCACTTTGATAATTCATATCCCCAACGCCTCTTTCTACCTCTATGTAATTGTTTTGTAAAATTGTACATATGCTAATCCGATTTTGGTAGTTTTTATCCAATTTTTCTGTTTTTTTGTTTATTTTGGTTTTAATTACTTGCAATATTAGTTTTGTCAAATATCAGGAACTTTGATTTCCTTTAAAAAAATTCAATCACTTTTGGCATTAAGTTTTTGAAAAACAGTTAAAATTTTTTTAACAAATTCAGTGTTAAAGATTTTTTGACCATTTTTTTGCAAAATGTGTCAATGTTTCGTATGTTTGGATACTGGTTTTACTTTTTTGTTCTGTTCAGGAAGATGGCTCTTTGTCTCGGATGACTTGTTTTTTCTATGTCTCGATTCCTGAACAATGAAATGTATTCGTTTTTCTTGACTTTTTTACTTTTAACTTTCAAAAATCAAGAATTAGTCTTTTTTGTTACGGTGTTTCTTACATTGTGTCCATATTCTTCACATTCTAGTTTGTATCATTCTATATTTTTCCTGGCACCTACAGTTTTTTCGTTATATTAATTTTTTCAGTTGTTAAAAAATTGAGTGACTTCAGCTTTTTCTTAGATTTTCGTCATTATTTTGGTTTGCAATTGATTTCATTCAACATAAGGCAGTACTGAGAGTTTGCTAGAAAGCCTTCTCCAAAATTTTGACTTAATACTTTTCATTTTTTTTTTGCGGCCTTGGTATTTTTCTTAAACGTTTTTTTTTTTTTTGCGTTTGAATAATATTCTGTTGCTTGTGTTTTCTATGATTTTAATTTTTGACTTAGTATGAAATCATTTTGTCTAGCATATATACAACAAGGAAGCAGTATGTGTTGTTTTTGTGTTAATTGCAGTGATTAAAAATCTAATTGTAGTGATTTTATGATTCTTAAATTTGAACTTTTGAAAATTTAACTTAGTTTCTCAGATTATTATCTGCCGTTTGCTTTCGTGATCTTTTTGAGACCAAAATCATGATTTTTTAAGTTCGATTGATAGCGTTTTCTGCTTTTTGAGCCTATCAGTTTTTTGACCATCCTATTTTTTTCGGAATTTTAAAATTACCAAAGGTTTTCAATAATGTAAGATTTTGCTGCTTTTTGGTTCTCTTGGTGACATTGGTTTAAATTTCACCAATTTTTAGAGACCTGAGGAGGTAATGAGGTAATGATTTAATACAAAAGGTGATGGTTTCAGGTGCAATTACGGTTTTTTTGTGTACTGTTGACGCTTCGAGTCGCTTCCGGAATTCTTCCGGTTGTTTTTTATTTCGGCGTCAAGATTTTTGTTGCGACCATATGACGTCACAATCACTTCAAATCTGCTTTTCGTTCATGCAATTTAAACTGAATTGCGTGGGTGACGTCATTTTTCACTCTCAGTGGAGCAATTTTTTGTTCATTCGCGTGATTTTGTTTTTGTTCACACGTGACTTACTCTCAAAAATGACTTTGAAATTGACTTTTGTTTACTGTGATTCAAAGAGATAAGGTCAAGCGAATGTGTGTTACTCTTAACAAAGGTTATTTGAGAGCAGCTAATAGAGGCAGCAATGACTTATACAGATTCTTAATCAAAATATAACAGCTCAGCCCTTAATGAAAAGAATAAATTTCTTTCTTGGTCTGTCTTTTTACTGTTTTTAAGACTGCAGATCTACGAAGCTATTTTGGCTATTTTCTGGCAGTCTGCCAACTACTTTTGTTTTATAAGATATGTCTCTTTAAGTATTTTTCAGAAACCAGGAAATAAGGTTCTTTATTCCCCTTCTGTTCACCCCTATATCATTTAACCCCGCAAACTTTTCAACACGAAACCTTCACTCAAACCCTGATTATCCCGTATTGTATGAATTAACTGCGTTAATCAATAAAATCTTAACCTAAACCCTTAGTATCCCGAACTTGCGAACTAAAATCGGTGGTAAAAAGATCTGGGTTGAATCATAGGGATGAAATGATCGGGGTTGAATCATAGAGGTGAAAAAGTGGGACACCATTATTTTTACATCTTCCTCAATTGAATTGAGCTGGTCTTTTTTCTAAATGGAAAATTTTGTGAAGAATTATTACGTTTTACGTTGCTCTTCATTTTCTACGTTGCTCTGCGTTTTTACGTCTCTGTTCATTTTGTTGCGTTTTTAACTGCTCTTATGAACTAGTTGTTGCAGTCGTAAACTAGTTGTTGCTCCTTGTAGCTTTGGTTACTAATTTGTAGATTTTGATTCTCATTTTGACTGTAAACGTTTCTCTCGCTACTCCAATATAAATTCAAATGGCAACGTTATTTTCACGCTGCTAATTACACGGTATGTTCTTTTTTATGTCAATAAGTCAAAGGAAAAATATAACATCGGAAGAATTCACGCAAAAATTCCGTGAAATAATAGCATTTTACTTTTTATTTCTGGTAGCAGACATTAAGGCGTGTGAAAATAGATCGATTAGCAACATCAGCAACGCAAAACAGTTCCTCAAGGAAAATTGTTTGTTGTTGGGACGAACAAAGTGCACGTTACATTGTCTTTGCTATTTTTGGGCTGCATTTAACCTTCAACGACAATTTGACTAATGGAAAATTGGAGTCCTGTTTTTATGAATACGGCTGTTTTACGGCTGTTTCAATTTGGAGTTTTTTTTTGGAGGCTGGCTATTATTTTCAGCCGATATTGGCTGCCTGAGATTACTCCAGTTTAGAACAAAATACTTTGAGTGATTTCTCAGCTCTCAATTTAACCAAAAGTGATGTTCTTTATCTTTCAGTAACTGCTTGGATAAATTTTTACTCAAGGGCAGTGGAACACATTTAACTATTTACTGTCTGCGATAGGCGTGTAATTTTTTTTCAAGATTTACGTAAACAATGAGCCGCTTCGTAAGTGGTCAATCTGCACATACATGCCTCAGATTCCCTACATATCATACGTTAATTGTACTACTTCCTCCCTTCGCATTGCGCTACTAAAAACTTAATTCTTAAGTTTTCGGCGCACCTCAAGACTCTACCTCAGAAAAATTTTATTACTGGGAAAACTTTTGAAGTTAAATTTTTTTCAGGCCACCAGAATCAAGCTCATTGTGCCTGTATTTAGAGAAAGGCAAAGTTGTAAAATTACAGAGAAAATGTATTTTATCACTAAGATTTATTTTCCTATTGGTCTTTATGTGAATTTTCGCTAGCTCGATTTTTGCATCTCCGATTGCATCTCCGATATTGATCACTTAGAGAAAACTATTGCTCTAGTTATGTTTTTGAACAGTCCATTAGCGCGCCAAATTGAGTCTATTAATTCGTCGAATTGCGTTTAAGTTGCGTTTTTCTCAAAAATTAAGAAGTCTTTGGTTATTTATTTGGACACGTTCTTGCGCGATCGCTATTTTTTACAAATAAATTTATTTACAAGATTTATTTTCCTGTTGGTCTTTATGTGAATTTTCGCTTGCTCGATTTTTGGGCTGACTATTTTCTTTTAAAAAAGCGGATAAACTGGTAAGACTTGAAGGCATCAAGTCTCTGTACAGTGCTTTTAGAGATCGTCTAATTTCTGAATAAGATAATCATTGTTAATTGCTCTCGAATGTGTGTCCTCGAATGTGTGTCTATGTTGACTGTTTTCTAGAACATTCTTTCAATTTCAACTCTCTAGATGTATAATCAATCAAATTAAATTGAATGAATTATTTTCTAACACAACAAGGCGGCTCGGTAATGTGCGATGGCACATAAGGTTCCGACCCCGCCCATCCACAATTTTGGCATAATTGTCTACCAAATGAGGAACAGATAGAAAAACCCAAAAATAATTTTTTGCGAATCCCAAAAAAGCCCAAGTCTTTTTCAAAAAATTCTGTATGAACGATAAGATAGCCTCCAAAGCAAATAACTCAGTGGAGTAAAAATTGATGCATTAGATTGCTGTAATATGTCAATATTAAGAAAGAGAGTCAAGACGAACAGCAAAATCAAACAACAACAACAAACATTAATTACATCAAAAAATTTATGTCCCTCTTAAAAACTAAATTTAATAACAAAGTCAACATACCGTCAGATAACCTAAAACTAAACAAAAATAACTTATAAATCACCAGAAGACATATGCGACCAGTCCATAAAAAGGTTATTAGGACCTGTCCTTATTCATTTTTTAAAGCGGCTAAAAAGAGCAACAAAGAACAAACAAAATTTCCATTGAAACTTGCCAGAAAACGCTGTCAAAACCGTCCAGCCCAATTTTGGCACTCAAAACATATTTGATTGCGCCTTCTTTAATGTAGTACGTGGCCATTCATCAATAAGAATAGGTAACAAGTAGACAAAAAAGCTGCTAAATAATGTAATACTTTTAATTTTTTTTTCCAAACAAAATTACCTTCAATGTCATGAAAGGCTTTAATTACAAAAAGAGCTATTTAAATAGGGTCGTTTATTCATTAAAAAAGAAGCCCTCGAGACCTGTAATTATCTTATCCAGAATATTTCTTGCATCTGCAAAAAGAACGTCAAATATGACAAAAATCAAATTAATTTACTTTTTTTGTGAAAAACCGGTGTCGAAGCCAGTAAGGTCATAACAAATTCTTTAATAAAAAGATTTTGGGACACCAATCCCTTTTATTCCCTTGACAACCATAATTTCATATTTGACCTGTAATTAACTAACGAGATTAGGTAACAAAAAGAAACATAAAAAGAACAAAATTGCGAAGTTAAAAAGTTTTTTTTAAAATTTTGGAAAACGATTGTTTTCAAAGTCATGAAAGCCATCAGCTATCTACTAATATCAGAATATGGGTTCTTCTATTCTTCCATGAAAAGCCAATGAAAGCTATCACTATACAGGAAATTTCATACGACCGAAACGACAAAGTATAAATGACAGTTAGAGACAAAATTTAAAAAATTCAATTGATTTCTTCAAGAAGGAGGCGTCGAGGCCGTTAAAACGATGATGTATATCTTTCAGAATTTTATTATGTTCAATTGTGCCTGATTCTGAATGCTAATAAGGTGACATGAGAACTGTCAATAATGTGATAATGTGACAAAATTAGAAAACGTGAAAAACTGGCAAATATCAAAACAAACAAAAATCTGAAATCTTGTAGTATCAAAGCCAGAAAACAATAACTTCAGGCTTAAAACTGCAACCGAGAATAAATGTTAAATCAGTAGAAAAAAGAAGCAGTCTTTCTTTGCTGACACTGAGCTGGAAGTTGAACAAATTAAGAAAAAAATAGGAAAAGTTAATTAAGCCATTATTTATTGAAAAGTCAATTATTTTTAAAAAACGAAACGACCATAAACTTTCAATTAAAAAACTAAATGCATTAACTTGGAGCTGCTTAGCAAGCGAATTGGTTGGACCTATCACTCCTGAGCTTTGATTTGATATGTTCTGTTCTTTATTATTAAAAAGTCTCTTTTTTTTAAAAAAGACCGACTGATTACAACCCGATTTTTTTTGGATTGTAACATTCCAAGAATGGCCGAAAACTAGCTCTGCTAATACTTATTCTCCGTTAGGAACAATTGATTTTCCGAATGTTGTAGATATAGATAATTTGTTAGTTGAAAACTCAAAATAAATTCTGCATTTTTGATAATCAACGAGTAAAGTTAGCAAAAAACGGCAAAGTTTTAACTACAGTGCACTCTCAGCGGACTCTGAAGTAGAAATAGCCCCCCTCTGAGTCTACAAAGATTGTTTGAGTGTTGTTTGGGGTTTTACTGTCGGCAAATTTAATCAAAGTGGACTAAAGTAGCTTATTTCGTGCTGTTTTTGATGAGAAAGGCTAAATTTTGAAATGTTTATCCAGATTTTTTGACCAAACAAATTAAATCAAAACAATCAACAATGCTTGTTCGTCTTCAAAATTAAAATCAACGAAACTATTCTTAAAAATTATAACAAATTTTAGCAAAATTGACGAAAATTTAGGCAAAAATTCCGGAAAATGTGAATAAAAACAACGTGAATTCACTCTTCTTTTCTCAGAAGTTTAAACCTCGATAACTCCCTGTAGAAAACGAAAATTAAAAAAATCTTTTTAATTCCATATTCTACGCTGGACGAGCTTTCTAATGATACCAGTCTCAACTCTCTACGATGAATATATCGAGCGGCGAAAATTCACGGAACAAAAAAAACCCATTTGAGTATATAGTTCCTCCCCCCTCAAGAGGGTCGGAACAATTACAAAGATAAAAAGCAGAAATTTGAAACAGTTTCTCAAAATGTTTGAAGCAATTGCTGGCAAATATTCTAATGGTTGATATTCGTGTGCGGCATAAACAATTAGTTTTATTCTGCCGTGATTCTTACTTTCTTTAACTACCTGCTTCCCCCTTATTGGTTGTGCTACGGTACATTGTTGTCTGTGTATCGCCTCCAAAAAATTTCGGGCTGGTTAATTTAAAGCATCGATTCAACTCATCTATGGAAACCTTCTATCGCATTGTTGGTCCTCTTTAATATGGATTTTTTTCCGGGGAGGGGGGGGGGGGGTTATTTCCTATTATAAACAGGTGGGAGTTTTTTTTCCGTGTGCTTTATTTCCTAGACCCCTTTTGCACCCATTAGAAATTATCTAGGCTAATGCCACCTCTGAATTAAATTTCCCCGCTTTTCGAGAGCAATTTGTCCGACGTCAGTCGGTTTATGTTTCAATATTGAGATTTTAACTAATTGCATCTCCGATATTGATCACTTTGAGAAAACAGGGGCCTGCATGCCTGAATCCATAGAAGGTCTACCGAGATATGCTTTAATATTTTTTTTTCCTTTTCCATCCCGAAATAATCGTGGAGGCTAATTTGGAGTCTTGAAAACTGAAATTCAATGTAGTTATTTTATCCCCATCCGGATTTTGTAGAGCACTATGACGTCTATGTCCTTGCAAAATGAGAACTTAATGAAAAGGGGACTATGGTAAACTTAATAATTTTTTAGGTAAAAATCTTAATTTCTGTAGCTATTCATATCTTTGCTGTTGTGTGCGGGAAACTTCAATATTATTAGATATTTTGGGAGAATTATTTGGGTTATCTAGAAAACTACGGAAATTTTTTAAAGAGAAGTGCAGGCAGTGTAATTTAACTGGTATTGAAATGTGGCTGCTTGGTTTTCGCGACAGAGTGCCTCTTCATTATCGCATAGGTATCCCTTAGGTTAAATTCAGACCAAATTTGTCACTTAAAGTTGGAAAAATGTTTCCCGCACAACACTCGCACGAGCCGTCATCTTGAATAAGAGGGTTCTGCCCTATTTTATACTGAATTTCCTCAGCTCCTCGAATAGATTCGATTTTCAAAGCTCTTTCAATTCGGAAATATAACTGATTACAACACGCCGTGAGATTAATTTCTGTTGTTATTACTTTCAACTTTTATGGTATTTTAATGATAAGTTATAACTGGATAATTAGAAATTTATCCCGGAAATAGATTTCCATACCCGAAATTTGGGGTGAAATGAATGAAGTTCTGCACGATTTATTCTCTAGAGCAGCAAGATAAGGCTCTTTCAATGAATTATTCTATCTAAGACTGACAATGGAGTAAGTCATTTTGAGAATTTTTGCTATCAATTAGAAGGCTGAAGTATAAAAATTGCCAAGAAATGCTTTATTCAAAATGCCACCAGACTGTTACCAGACTTCAAATTCTCTCTGTTAAATTCAAAGGGCAATAAATCACGAATCATGTTACATTATTAGCAAAAAAAAGTTCTTTGTAAATTTTTTTTCTGTCTTTTGCAAAAAGTGTTAGAACTTGTTGTTGTTTTGTTGTTTGTATTTAGATGAATGGTAATAGGCGTGCTACTGAACGCTCATTCATTTCAAACTTGATGAATTTTTGTCAGTCGTTTTTGGCAAAATTGTTTAAATAGTTAATTTAATTGTTTTGAACTCACTTTGTTCGTTTGAGACTGCAATGCATTGTGCGTGTGCAGCTGGACAACACATTGTTGTGTTATTTTACAACCGCAGTGCTTTATTTAAATTACAATTTTTTGGCTTCAAATTAGACAAAAGTTGCAAAGATTGGCTTTATGAATACATTTAAATTTGAGATTATTTTGTTGTTTTGTTCTTTTGATAGCCTTTCGTGCGTATTGTATTGCTCTAGTTATGTTTTTGAACAGTCCATTAGCTCGCCAAATTGAGTCTATTAATTCGTAGAATTGCGTTTAAGTTGCGTTTTTCTCAAAATTTAAGTCCTTGGTTTTTTATTTGGACACGTTCTGGCGCGATCGCTATTTTGTACAATTAAATTGTTCAATTTAGGTTATTTATTCAAAGTTATGATAACTTAGCTCCGCCCTTTATGTTATTGTTGTGCCATTCGATATTTTCTGTGAATTTACGCTTCGTGTTATTTTTGTTAGTGTTTTTCAAATCGGGGTCCGTAAACAGATCAAACGACCTTGATAAAGACAGAAATAGCAACCATGACAGAGCTGATCGTTTATCTTAACAGTTACACCTCTTAAAAACCTTTGAATTTACAGAAAACCGTGATTCTAATTTCATCATTTTAGTTGTTTGATTCTATCGATGATTTCGCGTTCAGGTTATCTACAAATCGGCGATAATTCGAATTTATGTAAAGTCATCTAAAAGAACAAAATCGGATGAATAAGAATTTTCAGCTGTTAATTTTCGCATTAGCTGTTTTTGTTAGAGATTTAGCTGTTTTACTTACTGCTACTTAAGTAGCTACCATTCTGTTAAATTTGTGTAATCGTGCAAATAATTTTTTCATATACTTTATTATGGACGGTTCGCAATTCTTTTCAAATCTTTGATTTGCTATTATTTATTGTTTGTTTGTTGTGTACTTGTTGTGAGTTATTGTTAGCTGTAAATTTTCGCACAATGCTTGCTCGCTGTTAGTTTGAAGATGAATAAGTTCTTTTCTTCAAAGAGGCGACCAGACCGTCGTAACAGCAATCCTGAAGCTATTCCTACTCCTTCTTTTAACGATTCTTTATCCCAGTTCAAAGTTAGAATGCCACCACGCGCCCGCCCGGAATCCTTTTCTGAAAAACAATCAAGAGAATCACTAGTATCAACTTGCAACGTAGCCCGCAGTTCTTCACATAAATCCGCAATAAGGAGAGGGAGTAAAAACCACGTTAATTTTGATCCGAGTGTTGATTATATCGCGGGAGTGGGTTCGAGTCCCGGTTACGCCTTTGAGAGGAGACGCTCATCGTGTTTTGCTAATTTAGACTGTGGCGTGGTTGTACATGATGAGGAGACGTGCAGAGGTACAGCAGAGAATGAGGACTGCATTCCCAAGTCTAAAAAAGTGAGTTTTTATGTCCTGTAATGAGAAATTAATTACCAGGAGTAGTGCGCATCGATAACAACAAATTAATCGCGGTTATTTTTACCTCAGTTAAAATGGCAAATTACTCTTGATGAACTGGTGCCAATTTCGATTCTTTTGAATATAACAATTTTCACGCCCCCTATAATTGGGAGTGAAAAGGTGAGTTAGTATCGCATTATCTGTATGAATTGTTTTGTTCACGTTTGTAAAAACAGGAATTTTTATGGGAAAAAATCTGCACTTTTCTATTTAATGTTGGCCATTCATTAGTTGCTCTCAAACGGAGTTTGTGGCAATTTATTAGTCCTGTGGACTTTTGCGATTTTTCGCTTGACCGATTACTCGTCAGTAATGTATATATGACGGCTCCAGCAGTAAGACCAGTATACAGACAAAATTTATGAAAATTTTTGTTAATTTTAATTTTTTTCATAAAATATTTTTATTATAGCTGCGAAGCTGTAAGCTGAGCGTAGCTATATTGCGGTGCTCTTGGTTTTTTTTGTTTCGTCGTCTGACGCTTCATTTTCGTTTTACATTTGTTCTAGAACATTCTGTCTCGTCACTGCTTAAATGGCTTTTTCGCGCTTGATTTCACGCTTTCTGCGTGACCTAAATTGCGGTTATTCAGAAACAGAATCTGTTCCTAAAACAAAGTTGATTGTAAGGAAACAGATTGTATGGTCCGACAGCCGAGTGGTTAAGGCGACTGGCTGTTAATCCGGAGATCGCCGGTTCGAGACCCGACAGGGAAAATTGTTTTGCACCCAAAAACAACCTTTGAAATAATCTTGTAAGTTTTATAGGCGGCGGCGATAACTATTATCAACTCACTTCTGTATCTTTTTCCATCTGTATTTTACGGCACGCAAGTCTATTTCGCAGCTATTCCGGCAATCTGCCGGCTATGTTTACGATGCATGTCTAATAATCTGTAATGGAATGTTTTTGGAGACTGTAATATCACGAATTTAAGCATTTTTTTGAAAAAAAATGCAATTTTTAAGTTTTTTGAAATAGGGTTTGATAATAGGTTACTGCATAGTTTTATTGGCCATTGAATAGTTTGCAACTTTTTAATATCACAAATTTTGTCAAGTTTTTTTTGAATATTTTTGTCATTTTTTTAGGTTTCTCTAGCCTCAAGATCCAAGGAACCTCCTCGAGGGCTTGATGATAGGATACCGCATAGTTTCTAATTAATAGCCGCCCTCATCTTCTCAGCCGGCTATTATTGCGCTCGTATTTTTTTTTTACTTCGTCAAACTTTTTTTCGCTTTACCATTTTGCCGCTTTTTCGACATTTTGCGTGAAATCTTTTTGACTTCTCTAGGCTAGTTTCTCTCTTCTCTCATTCAGCTAAAAGTGAATTTGAACATCAGTTGCTAAGCAAAGCAATTCAAAATGAACAGAGTCGGTATAAAAAATTGAAGTCAGAAATAGAAACGGGATAAACCCATAAAGCCCAATTTTAGATGCTCGCTATTTGAACGTCGTTCCTATAAGTCTTAGTTACAACCTCTAATGCTTATTGGTGTTGATAGTAGCCCCTGTAGCCTCTCTCTAAGAAACAGAAGTATGTTCAACGTCGAAATGCCATCAAAATAAATCGGACTTAAAAAATATTTTTGTACAAAAATCTTTTTTTTTCAATATATTCTATTCGTTCAATCCCAATCATGCTTATTGGAATCAACGGCGGCTATTTTCCGGCAATCTGCCGGGTATGTTTATAATGGAATGTTTTTCAAGATTTTAATTTCACGAATATAAGCAATTTCAAAAAATATTTGCAATTTTTTAATGTTTTTTGAATGTTTTTGATTATTTCCGATTTTTTTCGCCACCAGGCGCCCAGTGACCTCCTCCGAGGTTTGATAAAATGCCGCTGTATAGTTTTTAGATCTAATGGAATGGTTATCAATATTTTTTTGGCTCGAATTTAAGCAATTTATAATTCGAAAAAATTCTTATCATGTTCCAAGTTTATGGAACGTTATGCGCCAGTGAAACTTTTTACGGCTTGAAATAGGGACACTGGATAGTCTCTTGAGGCAGTGAAATGGTTTTTAAGATATTAATATCAAAAATTTTTGCATGATTTTGTTACAATTTGAGATTGTTTTCAAAATTTTTGAATATTGTTGTCCTTTTCATTCACTGGCCAACGATCATTACTGGCCAACGAAACTTTTTAGGTCTTTCAGATGGGTTACATGACAGAACTCCAGAGAAAAAAATGGATATGAACATTTTTTTTTCACTGCGAAATGTAGAAACTTTTTTTGAATTTTGTAGTTTCAGTCTTTTCTATTTGATTTAGTTACTAACAAGGATAGAAAATTAGATAGAAGTTGCAGAGTCGACTCGCGTCATGGAAAATTTTCCTAGCGCTCTCTCCCTCTCTGTTGGTTGGGATATCTTTTTTTTCTGTTTCCCGTTCAACTTATATCTCGCACACTATCTCTTTCTCTCTCTTTCCTTAACTCTTTTGTTGATGCCACACTTCAGCTACTGTTATGTGACTTGAAGTCACCATTTATTAACCTCATCTCAAACCTCTTCAATTAAGCTCAAGTTAGCCTCACTGAACCTTAGCTGGCTACTGACCAAGTCAACTGCTCGCCGGTCGTTTGAGAGCAATTCGCGTGACGTTAGTCGGTTATGTTTTTCATTTACTTCTGTTAATTCCGCAAAGCTGAGATAGTCAAATTTTCTGAATGACCTTTTTCTTCTCATTGACGTCGTTTCTCACTCTCTGCAGTAAAAGTTTTCCAGTCAGTTACGTGATCAGATTTTGATAATACTTGACGTACCTCACTCCATAAAATGATTTTATCATTTTCAAACATAAGTTTAATTTGAATTAGCTTGAGGTCAAAAGAAATCATATGTGCACTAAAGGCCGCTAATGAAAAGGCTTTCGTGGTGTGAATTTCAACATGCCTTTTAAATTTATCGCTGAATGTTTTTGCATAAGTTTTTTTAGCGGCGTCGATAACATATATTTCTGTATCTGTTTCTATATATTATATGGCACGCAAGTCTTTTTCGCAGCTATTCCGGCATTATGCCGGCTATGTTTTGAAATCGTTTAAGATCAAAGAAAATTATTTCTGCAATAGAAGTCCAGAATAAAAGGAATGAATTTTACAAGCCTGAATAATTGTTCTATAAATGTTTTTACAGTGTTTTGAGATGCGTCGGTAACTTTTTCAACTCAAGTCTGTATGTATTTCTATCTGTGTGTTACAACACTCAAGTCTACTTTATGGCTATTAGGACTATCTACAGGCTCTTCCAAAAATGTTTCTAAGAATATTCGCTTTCAAGAATTATGTTTCCTTCGTGCTTGTTAAAGTAATTGGTTCACAGTCACTTGGTCTCAGTTTTGACAGGTTTCATTGTTTTTTTTAGATTAGGATGCACCAATTCACAGTGTTGCCAGCCTGAGCTAATGTTTGTTTAATTGCCGACCTCATCTTCGGAGCGCGCTATTTTTGCGCTCCGATATGTTCACCTATTTAATTCGTCGAATAAATATTTGTTTCGCTTTGTCATTTGCCGCTTTTTCGAAATTTTAAGGAAAATAATTTTGATTTTTCTGGGCTATTTTGATTCTTCGGTTCATTTAAACAGCAGTTGCTCGCAATTCAATCTAAAATGAAAGGAGTCATACAATTGAAATCAAAATGGTAGCGGGATAAAACCATAAAGCCCAATTTTATACGCCAGCTACTTTAGTTCTGTTCTTAGTGGTCTTGTACCATCACTAATGCTGATTGGTTCTGATTCTAGTCCCTGTATTCTCTCATTAAGGAACGGGAGTATGCCTAGCTTCGGAATGAAATAGAAGTGTTTGCTCCTTGGAAATTTTTCTGTACAAAAATCAATTTATATCCCTTTTTCTGTTGCTTCAATCCCAATAGGGGTTTTGAGAATCAACGGCGGCTATTTACCGGCAACATGCCTGGTATGTTTTGTATTTGAGACCATTCGTTTTGAATTTAGTTTTAGTGAATTTTCAAAATGTTGCTGCATTTTTTCCTTTTGCAGTGCGAGCCCTTTCGCGTATTTAAAAGTGTATTTAAATGTTTTCTAATGAGTGATGATTTTTGTTTTATAAAGATTTAATTTTTAGTTAAGTTTTGAATTGAATGCATGTGGACTTTTCTCAAAAGCTTTGGTGAAATTGAATTTTGTCGAATATTTTTTTTATCTGTTATGCTTTTTTGTTTCTGAGAGATGTTCTGGAGTGGTGACGTTAGCTGTCTAATTTTCCTTATTGTAAACGTTGACTTAATATGCTGTTATTTGTTTTAAATACTTTGATAGTACTTATTTCTCATAACGTCATAAGTGAGATTTTTTTGCTTAAATTTGTTTTTCATTTGCTCTGTTGACTATCAAAGGCTGCTGTTTTTGTTTGGTTTATGCTCTGTTGACGCTGGAAGTCTGTTTTTCTAACGAGTCTGATACGCAGGTCTTGAGGTTTTGAGTGGTTGGATTTTAATTTTGGACTTTTCCTGCTGTTCGTTTTTTTTAAATTGATTCATCTTTTGATCACGTTTTTTGTTTTACTCGGGTAATAGCTTTCAAGCTTGGCATTAGATTGGCCTGTCTCCTTATTTCAACTGAATGGAATTAAATTTTTGCTCATTGAATTACGCTATGTAGCTAGCATCAGTTTTTAGCGTAACAACCATCAGTTGACGACCCGATCAAACGTATTGTTTTGTGATCTAACCTAACCCTAACCTGCTCGTCCAATTATAACAATTTTTGACAGTTTTCACATTTATAACAAAGTTTGGCAGTCTGTTTGTTAAAGCCATTTTGGTTTATGAGTGGTGCGTCATATTTGAGATACGCATGAAGATTTTTCGGTCTTGTGTAATTTCTCTTAGTCTGTTTAATAGCCTCTGTCAGCCTCTCAACGGCTAATAATATTGAGTCGCTCTCTTTTTATATTTGCTCTTACTGTTTTTTGTTTCACAAGAGTCGACACTAACGTTCGAATTCCTCCCTCCCGGTTGCAGCTGAATGGATTTCAGAGACTTCATTCAACGCATTTACGTGAATCCGATCAAGTTGAAAGAGAGAAATCAGTGTAAACGGGATAAACCAATAGACCCTGGGTGCTAAGACCTAATGTTTGAAAACTGTGAATTAGGTCTTAAGTATACTGCTAATTTGTTATAGTATTACGCATATGGTCCTCCGTGCTAATTTGTTCTAGTATTACTAATATGCTAATTTGTTCTAGTATTACGCATATGGCTGAATTCACCATATTTATCCAATCTGATGAAACTGCGAACCAAATTAGAACACTTTCTGGCACTTAGAAAAATTTAGGCTGTCGTCATTTTTTCAATCGCAACATCAGGTACTAGGGTCATTGGCGGCTTTTTTCGGCTTTTTGTTGGCTATGCTTGGTCTTTTTAAACAATTTTTGTTAAGACCAACTTTTACTCAATTTACTAGTCTTGAGAAATGGGTTAACTAGTAACCAACATTTGTTGATAGTTCTCGAGTTCTATTCCCTGACGTTGACTTAAAATTCTCTAAATTCACTAGATGTCACTGAAATGACTGAAAAGACGGGTGGGAAACCAACTGAGTCAACTATCGTCCTTGACCTCCTTCTGTAATTGAGACAACTGAAAATACATCAGTTTTTGTGTGTGTGGTGCGCTATTGCTTTCTATTATTTTTTCAAATTCAAATTTTCAAATTCTATCAGTTCATTATCTTCTAAGCTGTCACTTCCTAATTGTTTTTCGTTTCAAGCTTCTTGAATTAAAATCACCTCGGCTATTTTTACAGCTATTGTTCTCTTTTTGTTGTAATTCTAGCTTGTAATTGTGATTTTTTGCTTGAATGATTTTTTTGTCTGATGCAGTTGACCTTTCGTCCACAAAAACGAGATAAACAGTTAGCGCCCAGCGGGCATCCTTTCAGCTCTGTTGCAGCTCAAACTGTTTTGGAGACTTATACTTACTTATGGCGTGAAGGGCGGTTCTTAGAGGTCGAAGACACCCCAACTGTTGACCCCCCCCCCCCCCCTTGCCTCTACCCCCGCCCAACTGCGATGTTGCACCCCACCCCACTGTTGCTCCAACCACCCCCTCCTCATCAGCCCCCGGTGCACCCCCCCCCCGTGGCTACGCTCGAACAACCAGTACTTCAGGTTCGTTTTTAATAGCCGCCCTCATCTTCTCAGCCGGCTATTATTGCGCTCCTATTTTTTTTACTTCGTCAACTTTTTTTCGCTTTACCATTTTGCCGCTTTTTCGACATTTTGCGTGAAATCTTTTTGACTTCTGTAGGCTAATTTCTCTCTTCTCTCATTCTGCTAAAAATGAATTTGAAAATCAGTTGCTCAGCAAAGCAATTCAAAATGAACACATTCAGTATAAAAAATTGAAGTCAGAAAAAAAAGGGGATAAACCCATAAAGCCCAATTTTAGATGCCCGCTATTTGAACGTCGTTCCTATAAGTCTTAGTTACCATCTCTTATGCTTATTGGAATTGATAGTAGCCCCTGTAGCCTCTCTATAAGAAACAGAAGTGTTCAACTACGAAATGCCATCAAAATAAATCGGACTTAAAAAACTTTTTTGTACAAAAATCTTTTTTTTTCAATATCTTCTATTCGTTCAATCCCATTCATGCTTATTGGAATCAACGACGGCTATTTTCCGGCAATCTGCCGGGTATGTTTAAAAATGAGGTTGATTGCTGTTCAAATATTTGTATATCTTTTCGGACAGTTTGGATATTCTATGTATTAGTTTTTAGCGACAAATTTGACTGATTTTCAAGGGTTTTTACCTCTTGACTAATTAGTGCGATTTAAACAAGACATAAATACCCCGATAGCTCGCTCAATCACAATCTGTATGCACTTTAATCAGCATGCACTTTCACTTCAATGTTCTAAGGCATTTTTCTGCTTCCAATATTTTCGAATCGTTTTCCTTCTGTTTACCTTTTTGTCGAATTTTTGTCGAGTTTTGCTGGGAAAAATTGGAGGATTTGTTTTTCTCAGGCTTGAAAAAATGTATGTAATCAAAATTTGGCTGTCAGATTTGAATTGTCATTGACGCAGGTGTAGTAATTTTTAAATGCTCTTGAAAATGATAGCCTCTAAATACAATTTTTAATTGAAATTCAGAAGCTCCAAGGCAATATTTTTAATTAAAAACCCCTGTCTTACTAAAGGTCATGTCGTATTTTTGTCCAGAGTATTTGACCGAATTATGAACATGTTTTTATCCGAATGAATTGCGCATTGCACGGGGTAAGTGGTTACTGTTTTTCTCTATTCATTTCACAGTTGGTTTTGTTTTCATTTTTTACTGATGTCTTTTTCACAGCAAGCCTATTGAGAATCTAATGTTGCAACACTTGCTTTAATCCGCATGTCACGCAGGTTTTTGACTTTTTGCTGTTTTAGTTTCAATTTTCTCGCCATTTTCCAGTATTTTCTTCAATTCATGTAGAATTTGTCAAAAAAGAAATCTGTCTGTTTCTGTAAAGACAAGACTCATTTTATCAAATGAGATGTCAGTTATTCCTGTGGCTAGTCAAACTGTTCTGACCATTTGTTCACTGTCAAACAAAATATTGTTGACTTCAGAACCGTCGTTGAAAACTCCGCTGTTTTTCGCGGTTTATTTTGAAATTACTTGTTGGTATATTCCGTCTTTGAATTCATTCTTTCATTGCATGTAGATCGAATTTGTCCATTAATATCCGTGAAATGAAAGAATAACTCCACCCCAATGTTTTCTGAAATCTGTACAATCCGGTGATAGTCAAAACTAGCTTAAGGAGCCAAAAAGTCTACGCACAGCAATTTTTGCTGAATATAATTTTAGTTCGCTAGTTTTAAATGTGTGAGATTTTAAAACAGTTTTTGAAGGAAACGCCGTAACGGCTATTAAATCGACCGTCAGACGAAAAAGAAGCTTTCATTGATATTTGATGCCGGCTTAGTATAATCTGTAATCACGTATTCATCGATACCAAATTCCAGTTTTTGGCTACTGAGTTCGTTATGTAGATTCTTTTACTATTTATTTTGTATTTTTGCTCGTATTAAGGTCTGGTTAGTTTGCTTCCCATATTTTATGTTTAATAACGTTTGATTCCTAATTCTTGTATTGGATTTCCATTCTTTTTGAGCTGAATTTTTATTACTAAAAAGTTTTCATTACTTGTCTTGATTGTCAGCTCTTCGATACATCTATCTAAATTTCAGAGGTAAAGCACGACCTGTTGAATTGAAGAGTCTTCAAAACTTTGTCTCAATTCAGAAATACGAATTATTTTAATTAATATATTTGTTTTTAATTATTGTGGAAATTTTTTGAGACACTAGATTAACGTGAGGTTCCTTTTGTTTCGGCTTGATTGCAATGTTAGAATTTGATGTAACTTTTCTACTAAGCGTATTTGTTATCTACGCAGCATGTAAAGTTCGGCATCGTTTACCCTTGTAGTCGGTGTAGAACTCCACCTTGTTTTTCAAAAACTTGTGCCTCAGCTTCTCAATCCCCCCCCCCCCCCCCAGAGTTTACGTTCTATCTGATTGATCTTTTTCTTGCATGCTCAAAATTTTTGCGGTGTTTTCTCGAATTACATGCCTGATCCAAATTGCTTGCATTCATAATTTTGAGAAGCTGAATTTATTTGGCTCTATTTGGAATTTAATATTAAAAACCATTGAAAAAAAGTGTGCGGAATATGGTTTCATTTTTCGAATTTAAGTATTTGTTCTGGCCTGTTATAAGCTAACATTATTTGCTGCGAATTTGTGAAATTATCGACTCTGCGCTAAAACAGGCTACACACAACCCCTAGTTCCCGAGAGGATGGTATATAATCGAACCCATGCCTGTCGATTGAGAGAAAGTCATCCGAAGTTAGTCCTTTTTGATTTTTTTCATTATTAAAACTTTTATCATCTTTATACTTTTTATTACAATTAATGTGATCAGTCTGTAACGGCGATGTCCTCAAGTGAATTTAGTGTGACTATAGAAGCTATTTGCGTTATCAATGTACATTGACGAAAAGAGATGTCCAGACCAGGATTCGAACCTGGGTTATTGCGGCCACAACGCAATGTCCTAACCACTAGACGATCTGGACCGAAAGAACCTGTTTAGAATTTGTTCAAATGATGAAAAAAAAATAATACACGGTGCATAGCATTTTATTGCACTTTGAGTGTTCTCGAAACTCCTGCACAATAAGTTTGAGATAGTTGATTGGCATCCAATTGTTATTCGCGCGAGTTGCATGTGATGTTATCCGAGTTCTCTTCATATTGTATTTTACAAAGTAAAAGTATAACTTGCATCGGCCGGGAATCGAACCCGGGTCTATCGCGTGGCAGGCGACAATTCTACCACTGAACCACCGATGCTTGAATTGGTTATCGAGATCTCTTGCTCTGAAGTAGACTACGTTTCTCTCATCGCCTCCAAAAATTCATGGGACGTAAGGTCATTAGCCAAGGATTATTTACCAAACAATAGGGATTATCTATGCCATACTGTCTTTTTTCGCACCATCTTTTGAAATCTGGATCTGCTCTGTTTTCACTCCGTACACTTTTTACGGGTTTTTTCCATTATAGCCCCCCCACGAAATTATTAAAAAATATATAACCCCCATCATGGTATGTTTACCATATTTGGGGGGTGCTATAGATTATCTAACAACTATGCTGGGAGTGGGGGGGGGCTATAATGGGAAAGACCCACCTTTTACGACCCCCATTACTCGTTTTTAGCCAAGAAAGAACAGTTATTAATAGCCACACAGCTATAGCTGGGGCTATTATTGGCCCTCTCTTGGTTTTTTAATTGCCGCACAGCGATAGCTGGGGCTATTATTGGCCTTCTCTTGGTTTTTTTATTTCGTCGTCGCGATTTTTGTTACGACGATATGACGTCACAACTTGACTTACCTCACTCTCAAAAATAACTTCCTCACTTTGAAATTGACTTTTATTTACTTTAATTCAAAGAGATAAGGTCAAATGGGTATGTGTCGCTCTAATTGAAGGTTATTTGAGAGCAGCTAATAGAGGCAGCAAAAACTTCTTCAGATTTTTAATCAAAATATAACATATCAGCCTTCAATGAAAAGACGAATTTTCTGGTCTGTCTTTTTTTACTTCAGACTGCAGATCTACGCAGCGAGTGCGGCTATTTTCTGGCAATATGCCAGCTATGTTATTCTTTTTCTGTTTCAATCACGATGTGCACCAAGCGCGTCAACGGCGGCTATTTTCCGGCAATCTGCCGGCTATGTTTTTAAAATTCAAAGAATTTCAATTGTATTGGGGGCGCTGTCTTTTTTGGATCTATTGTTTTTCGCCGGTGGGTCATAAAAAACACTGGAGGGGAACGGAATAGATCCCTTTTTAAAGATCTGTCCACACATTTTCATGATTTTTGAAGTCTTTTGAAGTCAAATTGGAGTGGTAATCTTGGGTCACGCCGAAACAGGAAGTGGAGCGAAAAAACTAGTGGTTTTGCGGCGTGAATTTTTTTCGCTCTGATTTCAAAGTAGACTGAAATGTGTTTGAAGTAAAGATGTGTTCGAAGAAAATTTCGTTTTTTTGCACAAGTGGTTTAATTGTTCAATGTAGGTCTAGTTTTTTGTTTAGTTAATGAAAATTCTTGAAATTGTTGGTCAGGAAAATCGTTTGTCAAGACTTCTCATGCTATATTTTTTAATTCGCTTTTCCTTTTGAACACGTTCTTCTAGGTCATTACTCAGACTTAGCTCCGTTACTGTTTCAACTGATTGGATTTTATACTCTTGCACTTATTGAGTTACGCAATGTAGTGAATACGGTCATGGTCAAAAGAGCAAAAATAAAAGAAACGGGAAGAACCGGTCATTAAGTCGTAGTGCATTAGGTTATCAAATTGCATTAGAGCCATTTCTAGCTAGCATTAGTATCAATCCTAAAAGCCTTCAATTTAGAAGCTAAATTGAGAATTATTATAGAATGTAACAAACTGCAAGCCAAATTAGAACATTTTTTGAGAACAATTAGAACACTTTTTAGTTTTCTTTTTTGCTTAATCACTATGTGCGTCAAGTGAGTCAACGGCGGCTATTTTCCGGCATTTTGCCGGCTAGTTGATTTCACTCTAGACGTTGGTATTTGTAATTATAAGTTGAATTTGTTCTGTCCAGATTTTTTAATCTAAAAGCGCAACGAAATCGTCAAATATTTGATATTTTTGTTGAAACATGTTAAAAGGCACGTGTTATATAGAATTTAAGATAATAGCCATTATCTAGTTTCTTTGATAAACCTCAAAAGTTTGCAGCTTCTCGTAGGTAATATTTTATTGCTCTCGAACGAAATTTGAAGCAATTATTATAAACGTGGTTTTTTATACAAAATTTTTGCTTGACCTTTTTTTTCTATAACTTTTTGATTTCACTTCTCGTGATGTTTTTACTTTCTATATATTGATTTTCGTGTGATCTAAATGGCTCTTATTAATTACTTTCAGTTGGTAGCAATCATATTAGTCTTGCCATCTTTCATGCGATAGTTCGCTTGACATTTTGGTCTTGAGCCTTTAGACTTGCCGTGCTCAAAAACGGGATTTTGTGCACCCCCCGGTGCACACCCGTGGCTAGCTACTTGCAAAGCCAACCGCTCGAAGGTTATTTGAGAGCAATTCGCCAGACATTAGTCGGTTATGTTCTTAGTGTTTGCCCCCTCCCACTTGAAGCCCTCAAACCGCAGCACATCGTTCCACGCGTAACTCAGCGCTCCCCCCGTCGCGCTCAACCCGCGCTTCAATTAAGCTAAAGCTAGACTCTAAACCGTAACTACCTACTGACTAACTACTCGGCAAATGTTTGAGAGACACTCGCCCGACATTTGTTGGTTGTTTTTTTTTTAAATTTGTCAAAAACGAAAGTGTTTGGATTTATTTATTTGTGACGCTCCTTCAAGATCTTTTCTTTTTTAATAGCTGCCGTCAACTATCATTTAGCCGCTCTCCTTTTTTAATTCGCTCTACCTTTTCATCACGTTTTTTTTACATAAGTCATGATTTTCACGTTTGACTTCTGGCTTACTTCACTTACTTTTTCAACTGAATGGATTTTAAATTCTTTTACGCATTGAATTACGCAATGAAGTGAATACAGTCAAAGTCAAAAGAGGAAAATCAAACGAAAAGGGATAAACCGATAATGCCCTGTCATTTAATCACAGTGCATTAGATCATCAACGTTCATTATGGTGATTGCTAGCTGAGACTAGTGTGAACCTTGATAGCTTTCAGTTTAGAAACTGAATTTGTTATAGTTTTAGAATCTAATTGAAACTGCATGCCAAATTTGAACACTTTTTGAGACTAAAAAACAAAATAAAATTGATCAGTTTCTATCTCTTTTTTTTCTGCTTCAATCCCGAGGTTCATCAAGCGCGTAAGTGGCGGTTATTTGCCGGTCATGTTTAGGCTGGTTTCATTCTTTGCTGATTGTGCGCAAAGTGCTATTAAAAAAGAATTGCTCAGCAAATCAATCGAAAATGAACAGACTTAATAATGAAAATCAAAATGAAAAATAAAAACTGGATAAACACAAAAATCTTTTATTCCAGTTGCCTGAAATTTTAGTTACTAAATTGATGAATTTCACAAACTCCTTGCATTCAATTTTTAATTGCATTCAATTTTATTGATAACAAAATCTGGTTTTCTGTTCTCACGGACTTCAGTTGCTAAGGCATTCGTAATTTTAGGTGTTATTTTTGACACTCGGTCTTCTACAATCTGTTTTGGCTGTGATTATATACGATGCAGTGATGTTTAAGTTTATAGAAATTTAATTCTCGTGACTTAGCTCTAAAGAGTTATAGTGCCTTGTCTTTAAAATTCTATACGATGGAGTGATATCTCATAGTATAGAATCACTACTCGTCGGATTGTCCTGCGCGGCTTAAGAGCGAAACACGATTCTATATTTACTCGTGATCTGTTGTGGCTATCTGTTGTGATGTGTTGTACTCGTGATCTGAAATATAGCTATTAAAACAACCACGTATATATCAGTTCTTTGAATCAAAGAATTGAAGCTAAGGATGATCCCAGAATAAGTAATTACGAAGTAGAGGATTAATGAACACAATCAAATAGTCCTTTTATTCAAAACTAAAAATTTTTATAACTTACAACAGTTGGAGGAATCCCTATTCCACTAAGTCAGAGTAATTTACCCTAATCAGAAAGGTGGATTAATCACTTTTTTCCAACACTCTTGGAACCTAGGAAAAGTGAACTCGCGTCAACTTTGTCTCTCAAACTTTAACTTATCAGATATGTAATTTATTTGACGAAACACTGCTTTTCAGATTCGCAAATCTCTCTGAGCGTTTTTCTTGTGCCTAAGGGTACTCAATCTTATCACTTTTATATCAGCAATACGAAACGTGTCGTTCCTTTTAGAACATTTTGACCTAACGTCTAAGTGTAGTAGTGGGCGTAGAAGGTCAGTCACAAGGTGCAACTTATCTTATGTGAATGTATGAGATGACCGGAGCTGCGTGTTTAACTCGGTTTGATAATTTCAGAATATGGCACAATTCATGTTTCATGCTGAGCAATATGCGTGCAAATTTACGCACGCTTGTTTTTACTCTCTCCGAGTAACGAATACGCATCCGATTTAAACTATGGTACCTTTCTTTCCCATTTCGGCTGGAGTAATGTTTAGTTTTAAATAAATTTTTCACTCTTTCCTTAGGGTCATAAAAAAGAAAAAGAAAACTGAGCTCTTTCTGTCCCTTTTTCCCTTGTAAAACAGTTTCAGCGCTAATACTTTGGGATTGAAAGGTAATTTATCTCAACTCTGAACGAGGTCTTGGTAAAAGAGTTTTGACTCTGGAAAAAGTGTCATTTCTTTCAAAAAAGAATAAGAAGCTCGTCTATCTTTTTCTTTGTTTACTTTAAAGGCCACAAGAAAGCCTGTTTTTTTCCTCAATGCCTGTTTTTTCTTCAATGCCTGGGTACCGGAAAAAGCCTGTTTTTTTCCTCAATGCGTAAGGAATTGTCCCAGGATTGACCGGTCAAAATTTCAGGACAATCGGGCTTGAAGTAGGGTTTTCAGGAATTGCGGGGGGGGGGGTGATGGAATTATGGACGCTTAGTTTTGGATCAATTAGGAACTCTGAAGCTGTACCAGGGAGTGGCAGATCGATATTTCAGGCTCTTAGAACTCAGTCAAGGAATCAGTGTGCACACCATTTCATGTTTGCTCATTGAACTTATGCAAACAATAGTAAACTAGCAAATCACCGATTCATTATACCTTAATTACTACTAGCGTTCATTCAGCTACTAACTTAAAATGCCAATGGATTTCCAATTATATCAATCGGTTCTCAATTTTCCTTGTCGTGGATCAATTCCACGATGTCAATCTTAATCGACAGAAAAGGCACCGTTTTAAACAATTATGCAGTCGGTTCGACAAACCAAAACTAATTCTTATTAATAAAAAAGACTGGATTCAAAGTGTTGCGTTTCAGGAATGCGAAAATTATCATCCAAAAATTACATCGGGACCACGAGCTTTTTAAAGCAGTTAAGCTCGAACGGCTTGTTAAACAATCTTACGATGTCCAGGGAGCCCAGCCCATCGTTCGGGAGGTAGTACGTAACTGTGATTATTGCGGTGATCAAATCATTCATCGGCGTTTTACCGGCCCTTTGGTTCATGTTTCTCGCCTTACACTTGACAGAATTTGTAACGAGTTAAGCGTAGTTATTAACGAAAGGCCGTTACTGGAAAACAAATGCTTCAAGAACGCCCCTTCGTTAGATCCTACATCCTTTATCCCTAAAACCGTGGACACTGTTGATCCCGATTGTAAATGCGTATGCGCTTCACTTAGCACAATTTTGACCGGAAACCCTAATCAAGGCGGAAAAATTAGGAATTAGTTCGTTCTTTAGGAAAAGAAGTCCCGGACCGCCACTTATTAAAACAGATGGGCGCTGCCCATCTTATTAATGGCCCAGATGATTTTAGTTTCATTACAACAACAGACTTGACAATGCTAGCCCAAACTTTTAGAACCAATATTTACATGTTTTATGAGACCGATGAGTTCGAGAGCGATAAGCCAAAAAATGAGGGGTAAAGTGTTCAATTCTGATAACATAATTTTTAAACCGGACTAGCACACACATGACAATTATGTAATTTAAATTAGAGTTAGCTTTTATTCAGCATAGGGACGCTCACTTTGTACTCTTTATTTCCATTAGCGCCTGTTGCTCACCTCTTCCATCCACTGACAAGTCGCTATCGTAAGTTGGTTGATGCTGTCGTTGTTCGTTTTGACGCTGTTGTTTTTCGCTTTGCTGCTGTTGTTGTTCGCTTTGCTGCTGTTGTTGCTCGCTTTGCTGCTGTTGTTGTTCGCTTGGCTTCACAGCGAGGGACTTTTTTCCCTTGCTGGATCTGCCTCTCTTTGTTGGTTTCTTTGTCTTGATCTTGGAGACGTGTCTTGACCAAATGTGTTCTGCCCGTGGCGTTTTTCCAGCCACTGGAGGTAGCTTTATTGGAGCCTTTCCGAGTCGGGCTTTTACAATTTTGTTGTCTATAACGCGAGTGAGCTATAATTTATCAAAGCCTGACGAATAAAGTGGAATATGGAACAAGGCCAATAATGACAATTCACTAAGTTCAGTTTTTAACTGAAAAAAATTAAGTGCAATAAATTGATTTCATTTGTTTATAGTTTCAACGGGCTAAGTTTTGATGTGAATGACCTCGAAGATTTCAAACCCGAATAATCTTGGTCTTTTTGCCTTGCCCCAAATTGCGCCACAATTTTGTGTGCCTCTTATCAGGTGTTATTTACCTTGCAAAACACTCATTTTGGTATTGTTGGTCATTTGTGTGCTAATTCGGTCTTATCTTTGCCTAAGTGTTTGTTTCGTTAGCCCTAGTGTTAGGACGCATATTTGTATTTGAGACCTGTAAAAAATCGGATCTATTTATTTTACCCGCAAAATTTCTTGGTGTGAAAGATAAAATTGTGATTAACAAAAGCGTCAACTAATAAAAGAAACCACGCATGAACTAAATTCTACATTCAGAGTCGTGTTTCTGATTCACTAATGATTTTGCCCCTTAACTGGTTTCTTTGGTTAAAGAACAGCTTCAGAAGGATCGAGTTCTCTCAGAAGCGTTCATTGCGAACCAGAATTTGATTAAGTACGGAAATCTATCTTGGAGTTTTCTGTATAATATACTTTGTCTGTTCTAAGTTAAATTTTTTGTGTTATTATTTTTTGCTTGATACTTAAATAATTTTTAGTTTTGGTTTTTTTTGCTTGTATACTTAATTAAACTACGTTGCCATGCATTGATCCCATTGTAAAGTTCATACACTGCCTCTAACTTTTCGTTTCATTACTAGCATCCTTCTTTTCTGGTTTTTATCAAAATATTTTCACAATTTCATCATTTTCGTATGCCCCTTTCGCGGCCTTTTAACGACATCATGACGGCAGGTGTCAGTCAAGGTTATCTGATCAATAGTTATCAGTAATTGTTGTGTACGAGTAGTCGTGTGTAATTAATCGTCATTCAGTAAAATTTACTGGTTTTGGTTCAATGTTTGAGTGGGTTTTACGTTGAAACTCTTTTAAACTTCTGTTGTTTATTTATTTACAACTTCATTTCATTCATTGATTCATTTATTTATAAATTGTCTAGGATTGTCTTTGTTTCAAATCAAAATAAGGTTGCATATGAATTAGTTTTTGGAGCCAAAAGTGATCTCAGATTATCTTTTCATAGTTTTTATGTTGTTATTTTCATAGTTTTTCAGTCTCTGAATGTTTTAATGCTGCATGTGCTGCTGAACTGTTCATTTGATAGTCCAAATTGGTATGTTTGCTCACCAAGAATGCACCAAAGATATTCGTAATATTTTCTTAATGCCACCACTCTTAAATGACAGCACGAGTCTTCTCTGCTTAATTATGGCAAATAAGTGTATATTATACGCATTCTGTGCCGCTTTCGACCACCGCGTGAAAAAATGTGTGGTCGCGTATATTGTTCACACACATACCATAATTTTTAGTTATCTTACAACTGTAGCTTGAATGGTCATTGTTTAAATAGATTTTCTTTTTACTCCGTTCATTGTCAAGTTTTAATGTCCCGTCCTTTCAAAGGCTATTACACTTTGTTACATTTGTATATCTTTGCTAAATCGTAACGTACATTTTGGAAACAGCTTCAAAGTAAGTTTTTGACAAGTTTTGATTTCAAATTTTGCAGATTTTTTAACGTCTCGAAAATTAGTTTTTTGGCGTCAATTTATTATCCAATATTGATCAATAAGTTTACAAATTGAGCTCTGACTTTTTTTTCACCTCAACATGAAGTCAAAATTAAGAGCTGAATTTTGCGGTTGAATTTTTTTTTTACTTTAACAAGTTTTGAGTGTAATTTTTATCTATTCAAAGTTGCAATTGTTGTTTTGTAACAATTTGATTGTCCAATTTGCGGCTGCGAATGTTGAAAAGTCAAGGA
Organism: Convolutriloba macropyga; assembly: GCF_964194025.1. NCBI lineage: Eukaryota > Metazoa > Xenacoelomorpha > Acoela > Convolutidae > Convolutriloba > Convolutriloba macropyga. The sequence continues at coordinate 74,414,996 of NC_134471.1, read as the reverse complement.
GGCCGTTGATTCGTTTTATCCAATTGTAATTTGATAGAGGTATATTAAATTGGACCGAAAGTAATGAAAGTGAAAACTGAACTTTGTTTGAGTGAATTGAACTGAAGTATGCCTTAGTTGTTACGTAAACTTAACTGAGCCTTTGTTTCTGTGCAAATTCTGTCAAGTTTATCTTAATTCTGAACACTGTAACGCGTTTGGTTACTTTTTGAATGTAAAAGTGGTTCTATTGTTCACAAGGTTTGAATTTTATGAGCTGTTGTTTCGATTTAAGCGAGTTTACGACCTAAAGTTTTGAGCTCGAGAAAAGTTTTGCTTTTATTACTTAGCATACCTTTCGAAATAAAAGTTTGGTTAAATTTTTACAATTTCAAATGGCTTGTCTTTAAACCTGCATGCCGCATTTTTGATAGGTTTTTGTATCCCTTATTTTAAATTATATGAGATTGTCCCAAATTATTTGAAAGCATGAAATTTCTTGCTATCATTAAACTTTAATTACTCAATACATGTGCACTAAATTCTTCAATGGAGAACTCGAAACAAACTGTTGACATCAGAATTTTGTTTTTACCCACTAATGACTACGTTTGGTCAGTGCCTCTTTTGTACTAAGTGTTTTTGTTCAAATTTGCTAATAACAGAGAACACTTTTTTAATCCCCGATTATTGTGCGATAAGATTATCGAATCTTGGCTTCTTTGTGTTGCTTTTCTGACGTCAACCTGACTAATTCAGTGGTCAAGTTGAGCCAAAAGGTATTGCGTGTTCCCTCGGACATTTGTAAATACAGGTAACTACCAAATGTTCACACAGTTTTTTCTCTTTACTGGTTAATTGAGCATCGCAATTTATGATAACATAACAACATTTTTTAAACCAGCAATCGCAATTTAACCAACATTTTTTGCGGATGCAATAACTGCAAATTTATAAAGCGTGCCTGTACAAAAATTGTTTAATAAAGACAACTTTAACTATTATTTGAAGACTTTTTTGTGACGATATAATTGTGCGAGCTAACTTTGGAGAATATTCCTTACTACTTTGGATTTCTCTTACCTGTAAGTAACTGTATCTCACCAACAATGATCAACCAACTTTCAAAATTTACTTGAACCTAAATCTGGTTTAGTTCGTTCTTTCTAATTTAAGCTAAATCTGCAAAATCTACCACAGGAGCACAAATAATCAGCTATTTTTAACAAAGCTGGTTAAATGGCATTATTTTTGTGTACAGGTATTCTGCAGCGGGTACGATTAAAAAACGTTGTTTTCTACTCGGTTGTTAAATCCTTATTAATAGCCGCCGTCAGCCTCTCAAACGGCTATTATTTAGGCGCTCTCCTTTTTACAATTCAAAGAGTTTGAATTATATGGGGATGCTGTCTTTTTTTTTAAGATCTGTTCACATGTTTTCATGATTTTTGAAGTCAAATTGGAGTAGTGATTTTCGTCACGCCGAAACAGGAAATGGAGCGAAAAAGCGAGTCGTTTTGCGGCGTCAAATTTTTCCTCGGTGTTTTCACAAAAATTCGCTTTCTCGCTAGTGGTTTTTTGTTCACATGCAGCAGATTTTTATATTGTTTTTAATAACCTCCCTCATCTTCTCAGCCAGCTATTATAGCGCTCCAATTTTTTTTTTTACTTCGTCGAACAAAAAAATGATTCGCTTTACCTCATTTTGCCGCTTTTCAACATTTTGCGTGAAATCTTTTTGACTTCTCTAGGCTAGTTTCTCTCTTCTCTCATTCTGCTATCAGTTGCTGAGTTGATTTTGAACATCAGTTGCTGAGCAAAGCAATTCAAAATGAACAGAGTCAATATAAAAAAGTCTTAGTTACCATCTCTAATGCTTCTTGTCATTGATAGTAGCCCCTGTATTCTCTCTCTAAGAATCAGAAGTATGTTCAACTCCGAAATGCCATCAAAATAAATCGGACTTAAGAAATGTTTTTGTACAAAAAAAATTTTTTTTCAATATCTTCTATTCTTTCAATCCCAATCATGCTTATTGGAATCAACGGCGGCTATTTTCCGGCAATCTGCCGGGTATGTTTATTCGATATTTTGGATCGGATTTTTGTTCTAAATGGGTTTTTCAATCCATTCATAGTTCATTCTAGACATAGTTTTTTGTTTGAACGAAACTTCTCTTTATCGCTAGTGGTTTTTGTTCGCATGTGGCATTTTGACATGGATTTTCTGTTTTCTGTACTTTTTACCTGTTTTGTTTTTTAAAAACGGTTTTCCCAGTTCACTCATAGTCCGTTCTAGGTCTAGCTTTTTGTTTGGTCAGTGAATATTCTCTGAATTGTACGTCAGGACTTTTCCTGCTATGTTTTTACCTTTTGGTCAAGAACTTGACTTCTGACTTACTTCACTCTGTTTCAACTGAATAGATTCTAAATTCTTTCAAGCATTGAATTACGCACTGTAGGGAATTCGGTCGATGTCAAAAGAGCAAAATCAAAAGAAACGGAATGAATCGATAAAGCCCAAGTCATGGGGCGTTAGCTTATTAATTGCTCTCAAACGAAGTTTTTAGCAATTATATTAGGTCTGTCGGTGTTTTTTATGCAATTTTTTGCTTGACCGATTTTTCGTCCGCCGCTTTTGACTTAGTCCTCAAAAACCATATAAACAGGTAGCGCCCAGCGGGCAATAAGTGCTCGTAGAGCCTTTCAGCTGTTTTACCTCAAACTGTTTTGGAGACCTATACTTATGGTGTGAAGGGCGGTTCTTAGAGGTTGGATACACCCTCACTGTTCGCCCCACTATTGCATGCCCTCACCGCGCTGTTGCCCCCCACCAACACTGTTGCCCACCCCCTCCCTCCCCATCAGCCACCACCTGTGCATCCCCCCACCGTGGCTACTGACGAACAACTGATCGCTAAAAAGACACAATTTTATACAAATTTTCATTTTTTATCAAGCTTTTTGAAAGTTGTTGTCATTTTTTGAGTTCTTTCGGCCCTTGGTGTCAAGGAACTTCCTCTAGGGTTTTTTAATAGATGACTGCATAGTTTCTAGTGGTAGTGGATTGGTTTCAAGATCTTAACATCAGGAATTTTAGAATTTTTTTGACAAAACGTGCAATTTTCAATTTTTGACATTTTCATTATTCTCGTCTTGCCTGACGCAGGGGCCAGAAAACGTCCGTAAGGTTTTGATAATAGGTTTCTGAAAAACTTTTATTTGCCATGGAATAGCTTTAAATTTTTTATTATGACAAACTTTAGCTCAAGGTAATTGTTCTAACTAAGGACCCTCCTCTATGGTTTGAAAATAGGTTACTGTATAGTTTGGAAAGGTGATGGAATGTTTTTCAAGATTTCCACCACAAATTTTCTCATTTTTTTCAATTCTTGCAATTTTCAATTTCTATGACATTGTCATTGTTGATGACCCCTCCATTGTTGACCCCCACCACTATTGCTCCACCCCCAACGCGCTGTTACCCCCTCACCCCCAACGCACTGTTGCCCCACCCCTTCCCCCATCAGCCCTCGGTGCACACCCCCTTTCCGTTTCTAGCTACTGACGAACAACCGCTAGCTAAATTTATACTATTTTGCAATTTTTTTTTCAGCTTTTCGAAAATTTTTGACATTGTTTGATTTTCATTAGCCCTGTGTGTCCAGGAACCTCCTCTAGGTTTTAAAAATATGTTACTGCATAGTTTCTAGTGGTAATGGAATGGTTTCAATATTTTAACATCACGAATTTTAGCATTTTTTTGACAAAACGTTTATTTTCAAATTTTTTGACATTTATTTGTCCTTGCTCAGGTTTTTTCAGAACAAGGCAACAGAAAAACTCCTAAGGGGTTTGATATTAAGTTACTGACAAATTTTTATCCGTCAGGAAACAGTTTTTCAACTTTTCAATATCACAAATTGGAGCAATTTTTTGATAAAACTGCTTTTCTTTCAAGTTTTTTGAAAATTTTTGTCGTTTATGGTTTTTCTCAGCCTCAAGAGCCAAGGAACTTCCTCTAGGGCTTCAAAATGAGCACTGTATAATTTCGAGATGAAATGGAATCTCTTGCAAGTTTTTCATCTTGAATTTTTGAATTTTTTTTTCAATTTTTTGACATTTAGTCATTATTCAGGGTTTTTGAGCCTCAAGGGTCAGAAAACCTCCGGTAGGGTTTGATAACAAGTTACTGGAAAATTTTGGTTTGTCATGGTTCATCTTCTTCAACTTTTTAATATCACAAGTTTGAGCAATTTTTGAAAAAAAAACTTGCAATTTTTTAAAGTTTTTTTTTGAATTTTTTGGCTTTCTCTAGCGTCAAGAGCCACGGAGTTTCCTCTAGGGTTTGATAGAATGTTACAGTATAGTTTACATATGTAATGGTTTTTTTTCAAGATTTTAATATTACGAATTTAAGCAATTCAAAATTGAAAAGGAATTTAAAATTGCATTTTTTTCATGTTTTTGAGTTTTTTCCCTTACCAGGGGCCCTGAGACCTTCTCCAAGCCGTTTGATAATAAGCTGCTGCATACTTTATAGAGCTAATGGAACGGTGATCAGTGTTTATGAGTATAATTTTAAAATAAAATTAAAAACTTTTTCAAATTTTTATACATGTTACAATTGTATGGATCATTATGAGCCAGTGAAACTATTTCAGGCTTGAAACAGGGATACTGGATAGTCTCTTGAGACAATGAAATGGTTCTTAAGATATTAGTATGGTGATTTTTAGCGAGATTTTGTTAAAATTTGCTTTTGTTTCCCAAATTTTTAAATACTTTTGTCCTTTACTGAGTTTAACGATCATTACTGGCCAACAAAACTTTTTATGTCTTGGAGATAGGTTAGGTCTTGGAGAGCCGTTTAGCCAGCCAATCTTCAAGTATGCGATTAACAGAAACTGTTTTGGAGACTTATACTTATGGTGTGAAGGGCGGTTCTTAAAAATTGATCCCACATCAGTCCCCCCAATCGACTTTTGTACCCCCGCTGTGGTACACCACCGCTGCGCTCACTTTACCCCCTTCAATTAATCTAATGCTAGCCTCACTAAACCGTCGCTAGCTACTGACGAAGCCAACCGCTCGCCGGTCGTTCGAGAGCAATTCACCCGACGTTAGTCGGTTATGTTCAAAGTTCATTAGAGCGATTGCTTTTATTATTAAGCTTAATAACATTCAGTTTAGAAGCTGAAGTAAGTTGAAACTTCGGGAAAAATTTTGTCAACTTCAATCTCTTTTTTCTTTTTCTGTTTCAATCCGGATGTGCTTCTAGCGCATCAACGGTGGCTATTTTCCGGCAATCTGCCGGCAATGTTTAGTTAAGCGCTTAACTAATGCACCTATGATGACGGATTCGTTCATCGTCAAAGTTTCTTTCATTTTTATAACCAGCTGTAGTTAATTGAAAATACGTGATGTTGAATTCCTCAGGACCTCGTTTCAGCCAGATTTTTTTTAATTTACGATTTTTTCATTTTACCGAATTTTTGCTCTCGAAATTTTACTGTGACAAGTGAAAGTAATATCGGAGAACTGTTCTTCAAAATTTGAACAGGTTGATGAAGAATTTGATTTTCTGTATTTTTTAAAGGAAAAGTGCAGGGTGAGAAGTGTTTTTCTGGATTTACTAATTGGATACTGTTCAAATTGATCAAATTAACAAGTTTTAAAATACTTAGAATGTTTAATCACGCTCGAATTTTTTTCTATTGCTTTGAATTGCGTGCCTTCGGAAGTTAAGTTTTTTTGGCTCAAGTGAAACTGTTTGTGAGCGATGAACATTCGTAACCCTTGTAGTGTGGCAGTTAATGTCACGGACTCGTATCCTAGAGGTCGCTGGTTCTAACCCCTCCTCAATCACCAGTTTGGTGACATTAAAATAAACTGTAGCCTATGTCCCTTCCTAATTGTTTGCTGCGTCACCAATTGTTCGAGAGCTTTTTTGTCCAACGTAAACCAGCTTAGGTTTTAAAAGGCACTCTATTTTTGTACCTGTTGTTCAACCTATTTTTGTACCTGTTGTTGTTGTCTGTCTTCTACAGCATGCAAGCATGTTTCTCAGCTATTCTGGCAATCTGATGGCCGTGTTACTTTTAATAGCTGTTGAACAATGTTTGTTTCGGCAAACTTATGCCTTTTTACAACTCGAAGATGAATGTTGGTATGGAACTTCTTTCTGCTGAATTATTTTTGGTCAGAAGTTGAAATTTGACTTCTGTTTTCGATCAGTGACTTCTTCTGTAGAACGTCGACCTCTGCTCTTAAACACCAAACTTTAAGAGTAGCGTTGCTTCGAGTAAATAAACTGAGAAATGCTGCCCTTAATGTTTAAGGTCGAGAGTTTAGGTTATTGTGAGGTCATTATGGTTATGTTAAGTTTTCCTCCCGTAACAGTCCTATTCAAATTACCTACAGATACCACCCTAGATAGTTCCGCACCTACGTGCCTTTTCCACCTACCTTATCCTAAACCACATTTATCCACCAACATTTACCTCACTTCCCCACCCAGACCTACATCAACTCCCCACCCTTCTCGTTCCTCAACCCCCCGCACACAGACACGCCCCAATCCCCCACCCACTCACCCCCCCCCCCCCCCCCCCCAACAAGCCTACTCAAAAACCTTCTAATTTTTTTAAGCAACTATATCTTAATGTTCTTTTTCTCTCATTCGCTTTTAGATCTTAACAATGGTCATTTGAAGCTCTTAGTGAACTTCTCTAGCGAACTCGTCACCCCCCGCCCCGATCGAAACAGGCTGCAATTGACCGCAGCTCTCATTAGTCGCTCGAGAGCAATTCTTCAAACGTTCGTTGGTTGTATTTTTTTTCATCTGATAGCTTTGAGAATGAGCTCTGTTGGTATGGGTATATACGCATTTTTTATAAAAAATTTTCTTTTGCTGCGCCTTGAGAACAAATTCCCTCCAACCTATTCAAACAGACTCTTTTAGTTATTGACTTCTAGGCAATTTGATTGTTTCACTATATTTAAATGGATATTTAAATGAATTGCAAGTTACCATACAAGAAAGTCATTTTCTTGTATGGTAACTTGCAATTCACGCATTCATTGTTCTAGTGTTGTTCTTGATTGGGTGAGTTGATTAAATATTTTTGTCGACAATGATTAAAAAATCAAGTCAGGGTCATTTTCCGTGTAGTTTGTTCCTACTGCGTTTTCGTTAGTGGCGAAGAATCGGAGCCATGAAGGAACTTTGCCATTTTAACAATTTGGGGAAATTTATAGCTTTCAAGAAGTAGATGTACCGCTGTGTCCATAAAGTCGTATAGTGCCGTCGGATCGTTTCAACAATTGCCTTGCCCCCCCCCCCCTCCCCCCCCCCCCCTTTTTGATACCTAGTGGAGAATCGCCGCCTTCTCTGCTGTACTTTACCAGAATATCACTTGGCCTACAGTTTTGGAGCGTAATTGAGCACAATTGCGGAACGCTTTTCATGGACATGCCTTTCATGCCCTGTGGCATGTAATCAGGAAATCGCGGGTCGATTATCGCAGCGAAGCGCTCCCACCGACCCGTCAGTGGGAAACTCTTTTCGCTTTGTATTCCTATTTGTCTAATTGTCATAGCAATGCGTATTTATTTTATTAAGAGTTCAACATAGTATGCGCATACGTAGAAAACTTTTAGTCATCTCTGATTGGTTAATAAATTGCTCGCTTAAATTCTATTCAAGAATACCCCCCTTGCAAAAGGGGGCAATTGTTGAAAAGATCCTTGACGTCATCTAAGTTTGTAGCATAAAATTTTTTGCATCATTTTTCATTTTTCGTATTTTTATCAGAAACTTTAAGGCAATGGCTAAGCTCTCAAAACATACTTAGCTCATGCTTGAGTTACAAGCAGTTACTTTCTGATTTGTTTAAGCATCTGCAAATTTTAGTCTGAGCAGTTTTAACTGAAAATCAGTTAGTTATTTAAGTCTAAGATAATAATTTTTGGCCGCTGGCTGTTTTGTTAAGTATTTAAACTAGCACGGCAATGGTCTGGTTACTTTTTGTATTCTTTCTAGTCTTCTGCTGTATTAGTCAACAGATCTAGCGTCACAGCTGTTTTAATTTTTTTGAGAAATTGACTTCTGAGTTACAGTGGTTAAATTTTCATCTTTAGTTTACAGAAATCGTTTACCCGGGGCAAAGAAGGCAGTAATTTAAGTTGGCTGCTCGTAGCGAGTGAATGTTAGATAAATATTTGCAAAAACTTCTCCATTTAAGGAAACTATATATGCTTTGAATTTCAACCCAAGGGACATTCTCAGGAAACTGTCATTCTCGTTTCAGACTTCAATACCAGCGGCAGGAGCTAAACGTCGCCTAGGTGTTCGGAATTCATATTCTGGAGGTAACAGTGGATCGTTCGGTCAATCGGCCAGATATAGTGCTAAGAGTCTGACTAGTTTGAATACTGCTGGAGTGGCATCGAGTACTGGGCTGAACAGTGGTGGAGTGGGAGGGGCTGGAGGAGTATTTCAATCCGGAAGTCTCTCTTCTGCAGATTATATTCACATGCACAATGGGTTAGTTCTTTCAATTCATATGACGTCACCATGTTACAGTGACATTTTACCTCTTAAGATTGTTGGGAAAACCAAATAAGATTACCCCGAGAAATACCAAAATCAGTATTCAAAATTTGAGACATTAATGAACTTGAACTCTCAACTGAAACAGAATGCTAAATTAGGTAATTATGATCATCTTTAGCGCATAGTGAATCTTTTGCGTAACTACCAAACATGGGGCGTTATGGTAATTGGTTCAACATGAGGAATTCCGTTTGCCAGTAACTAGTAATAAGTTTTTTATTAGGAACTTCAAAAAAAAACTGTAATGGATTCAAAAATAAATATCCATTGTTTTAGCTCCATAATTGAGGAAGACGAAAAAGATTCAGCATCACCTTTGTTCAACTCTGAACAGTATTTTCCTTCAAATTCTACTTTGGACAACACACAACTCAACGAGTCTCTGGACCCTTACATGATTACATCCCAACAGCACCAACCCGCCTTCCACTCCCGACAGAGCTCAGCCGGGTCCGGAGGGGGAGGGAGTCACCAGGGATCATTTAAACATGGCAGGTCCACTTCATTGTTGACCCCTGGAAGTTCGATGTCCTCTCAAAACTCAACCGTTGGTGAGTAGCCAACTCACCAAAGATATTTTCCAAATATTTCTTGTTGAGGCCAATTTTTGGTTCCATTTTAAACTTACAACCAATCCTGTTGTTTCGCGCAACCCTAAGAAGGGTTCTAGTGGTCTGATTTTAAATCAAACCGAAAGCTCACGAGCCAGGGTTAGATATATCCGATTAGATTTGAAGTGCTCTCAAACAAAGTTCGCTGCAAACATTTTCCGATTTTTCGTACTACTTTTGGACATAGCTTTTTGCGTCTCACCATATGACTGCTTGTCCCCCAAAAACAAGATAAATTGGTAAAGCCCAGAGGGTATCAAGTTACTGAGCAGTTCTCGTAGAGGCGTACACCTTTTAGTTTCTATACAGTGATTCAGCGAAAATCATTATCAAACATTTTTTTTGCATCAACTGTTTGTCATATTGGGATCTCTTCGATTGGTTTTTTCTGTGACTGATTTTAGTTAGTGTATAATGAGTCGAAATAAGTTCTAATAGGCTACAATTAGCCGTGCACTGAAATTGCTAATAAAGTTATAATTCATTATCTAACTGAATTCTTACAGATAAAAAATGTGTTTCTTGTGGCCTTTTCACCTGTTTAATAGCCGCATAGCAATAGCTGGGGCTAGAAAGAAAAAGAAAGAAAGAATAAATTTCTCCTGTATCATAAAAATTATGAACAATTTAATTAATTACATAATACATTATATAATTCATAATATATATCAATTGGTATCTCGGAGAGGACAGATAAACGGGGCTATTAAGCCCACCTAGTATCTGCCCTGGCTAAAGTTAAATAGCTCAGAAGAGAAAACGATAAGAAAAAATAAATTTTTGATGTCGAAAACAGAAAAATAATTTTTTTTTAAAAAAAAGCGGTTTTAAGCTCAAAACGATTCTCTCTTTTGACTCATTACCAACTAACGCTAACACTGTATGCTGTGTTACGCTTAACGAGAGAGCCACTGATTACTGGCAAATTTTTTAAAAAGAAAAAAGAATTTTTTTTCCTGCAATTCGATTCTTTATCGTCAATTTTCTATGCGTAGACTTCGTTATTGTGCAAAAATAATACCATTTTTGAGGCCTCGGCACTTACAAAGTAAGTGCCGCAACAATTTTTTGACAAGAGTTCATGGAAAAGAAATAGGTGAAAAAATATTTTGAGGGTGGATACGGAATAAACTATTTAAAAATATAGGATACCAGCTCCTCATTGTTTAGCAAATAACCTTCTTTAAATTTATGATAAAATAGCGGTATTTTTTGCCAAATTTCGGTTTTAATGTTTGGTGCTAGAACTTCATTCTTTCTTAGCGTGTTAAATAGCTTTGCACAACGATATGAAATAGAGGAGCGCTCAAACTGCGTTTTAAAGGAGGGTATCTTTAGGTAGTTTTTGGTAGATCTTCTGGTGTTTCTGATACTATGCTCATATTCAAAGAGTTCATTTAGATAGCTTTCGCTATGCATCTTTATCAATGATTTCAGGACAAATTTCAGCAGCTCATAAACATGGAACTCGAATACTGTTAGTAATTTATTAGAGATAAAAATGTCCCTAGAACTATCTGACCTTTTCCTGAAGTAAATGAATTTTAAAATTTTTTTCTGCAGAATGTAGATAGGTAGAAGCGACGAGTAACTGCAACAGCCATATACCAAAATACCGCATTGAATTATTGGGTTAACATTGCTTCGATAGTAATCAATTAGCTGTTTACGGGGTACATAGTGACGCAGCTTACATATAATACCACACTGTTTTGAGAGTCTTTTCTTAATATATTCTATATGTGATTGAAAACTTAATTTACTATCAACATAGATTCCGAGATACTTACAGAGATTTCGAACTTCAATAGAAACATCATCAAACTTAAACACTGATTTGGAAGCACTATTTTGATTCCTCATATTCATTTGTACTGTTTTATCCATATTTAGTATTAAATTATTAGCAATCAACCAATTATTGATGCTTTGCAGATCTTCTTCCACTGAATTATCGTTTTTGTTGATTGCGGTGAGGTTTGTATCGTCCGCAAACAATATAACTCTGATGGCCTTCTCTTGATGGCCTTCTCTTCGTTGTTGCAATTTCCAAGAATTTGAATTGTATTTGGGCGCTCTTTTTTTACGACTCGAAGAGGTGTATTAGTGGAGTGTCTTTTTATTTTTGATCGGTAATTTTGTCGGAGTATATTTGAAACAGGAAGTGAAATACGTGAAAACAAAGATTTAGGTCAAATTGCTGAAGAGCTGAGAGAAGAGAGCGTGGTTTTTTGTTCATGTCGATTATTTGACAGTTTTTATAGATTTAACTCCAACTTTTTCAGTCAAAAGTGTTTCTCTCAATTATCTAAACTGGTAATAGTGCGTTTGGAAACTTTTTTACCGTCTGAAGTGAATTTTACACTTTTGGTGTCAGTTTTTAGCTATTTTTACTTGCCATGTTTTAAACTTTTTCTGCAATTTTTCTATTCCTCAAATTGTAATAGTGTTTGGTGTGTTGTGTAGTGAAAACAAGTTCTTCTAGCACTTTTGGTTGTCTATCAATTTGATTATTAATAACTTTTAAGATTTGTTTTTGTTAAAGCAATTAGAGTAAATTTGAGTCAATTTTTGTCAGTTTATGTCTGTTTTGAAGTTTTTTTGCCCATTTCTTCCACTTTTATGATTCTCGCTAACGTTTTTCTTTTTCCCGCTGTATTTAATTTAATTGTCGTTCATGATAATTTAAATTTTTGAGGGGTTCATTCTGATTAAATGAACAAAAAGGCTAATGGCAGAACTAGGTTTAATACCTGATAGCGCTGAAGTCCTTCTTTTGCTTGTCTCTGAGAAACCATGATGCTACACATGCTACTCCGAAGTTGGTTTATCCCCCTGCGGAATCCAATTTGCAGCAATTTTAGAGATTCAAGAGTAACTTCTAAGCTTTTCACCCTTTATGGGCAAGTTTTTGTCCGTAAAAAATCTACAATTTTGTTACAAAAGTTGCTGAGCAGACAAATTCATGCATGGAGGGATGCAAGTTATTGGCTTTTTAGACGCCACCACTTCAGTCACCCCCTCTCCAAGCCGTCATTAAATGCTATTAATGCTTTGCCGTTTTCTGATCTTGTTCCCCTCTCTCAATTGAGCTAGCGCTATTCTTTCAGTTAAGCATACGCTAATTTCTCCCGACGTTAGGTGCTTTATGCTTCCTCTTTTTGAGATCAACTAATACTATTGACGCCACCTACAATTTTGTCGCTCAAAAGTTGAACGTTTTAATCAATGCGTCATTGGCTTTTTTGAAAATTTAATTCTCTTTAGGTACCGCTGGATTTTGCCTGATCGTGAAGAGTTAGCATGCCTAAAGCAAATAAAATATTCTTAGTTGCCAGTGGGATCAAGTAATTTGTACAGTTTAAGCAAAATCCGAGCTTCAAATTGATTCGACGAATACACAAAATCCTCCTTTTTCCCGCTGTGTTTAGTTTATTTGTCTTTCTTGATATTTTTTTCTATATTTTGAGGGGTTCATTCTGATTAAATGAACAAAAAGGCTAATGGCAGAACTAGAATTGAATACCTCTAAGCTCTAAAGTCCTTGTAGAATTTTCCTGTGTTGTTTTTAGTACGCGGTGATTCCGACCATTCCCCCTCGTCTTCTCTGTTGTCGACTACCAGCTCTGGTGTCACTTTGAGGCCCAACACGTCTGGTGGCACTCTGCCTCGTCGTACAGATCCGAACAGCTCTTCCAGGATGGGTCGTGCTACAGGTGGGATATTTAAATTGAGAAGAATAAATAGGTTATAAAAGTTAACTGTAGTTTTCAAAACGTTTCATGTTCCAGTATGTTTAGGTTACTTGTCATTTCTTACGTCATAATACTAATAACAAAGGAAAATGACTTCTGTTTATCTCAGGGTTTAATAATTAGTTCCAAATTTTTGAGGTAGGCAATTTTCAATCTGATGTCTTAGATTTCAGCGGAATATTTTTTTCTATACACAATTAGCTTGATGAGAAATGAAAATATAACCTAGAACAGAATTTAAAACATGGGAAAATTTTAAAAATCTTACGAGGAAAATTTTGGAAAACGTTTGGATATTTTGATGGAGTACTTAGGCTTGGCGACTTCTTCTTCGCGTTAACTAAGAAATTTACAAAGCTTAATTGGCTCATTTGTCAAGTAGCTTAATGTGAATATGGAAAATATTTAAGCGCGAACGGGATTTTAATATATTTGGACATCGAGGCGAAAAGAGGAAAAACATTTTCTAAATGAAAGATAAGATGGTGAAGGTTCTATTTTGGAATGTCAAATGAAAGTCAAACGAATTTCATTTGACATTCCAAAATAGAACCTTCAACCGGCGCCAAGTCTAAGTACCTCATCAAAATATTCAAAAATTTTCCTCGTAAGTTTTCCAAAAGTACAGCCGAACACAAACGCAAAAATCCGAAAAATACCATTTTACTGTTTTTATTGAGTATCACAATCTCACATCAAAGCTTATGGAACTAAATGTATCATTCTTTCAAAATTGAAAAACAATATAGCTTCTTTTTATTTCTCCCACAAAGTGTTAGTTCATGAACTTTGTGCCGCAGATTTGCGTAATATATGGCCAAGTTCTGACAGTTTTCATGAACGTTTTTTGGCGTTGTGATTTGGCGTTGTGCTGGAGTGATTTGGCTTTTCATCGAAAGAAACGGGATGGATAAACTGGTGAATCCTGAGGCATTAAGTATCTCTCTTACTCTTTTAGAGCCTCACTGGGCGCTTGAGTTTACGGTTTACTGAAGCTGCGGAGCTTCAGTAAACCGTAAACTCATTTCACCCCCCCCCCCCCCCACCATTTTGTCCCCCCGGGCGACCGTCGAAGTCAACCGCTCGCCAGTCGTTTGAGAGCAATTCGCCCGACGTTAGTCGGTTATGTTTAATTCTCCATACCATCCATTATTGCCATTTTCTATAGTCAACGCCAGCTTTAATTGAACCTCCAGTTGTCTTTTATGAGTTTTTTTCTCGTGTTTAGGTTCGGGAGTGGCACCTCGACCATATAGCACTGGGAGTGGGAGTGTGTTCCTGAATAATGTCCAGAGGACTAAGAGTACACCTGATCTGTCTGGTTCTGGACCACAGGAGAAGGTGCGACAGAGTCTTGAATCCATCAATGATGATGGTAAGATCCACGTACTATTCATGCCCTGCTGGGTTCCTTGAATGACTTCCAATTTCTGTATTTGCGTTTCGCGGTTATTATTGTGATTCTTTGCAATATTAAATCACAGCAAGTTCTAATAAATGAGTTTTCCTTGTCTTTATTGACGTTATTTGGTACTGATTTATCTCTATTCTTCCTTTAGTGAGTTAAACAAAGTAAAATGAACTAACTATAGCGCAAGTCAACGGTAGATAGAGAATGGGGGGGTCGGCATTGCAGCCCCTTTCACACCACTCCGCGCGGTAAACAGCAGATAACCCGCATTTTTGTATATCTACGGTAATCGGAGAAAGCTGGTGTTTTCGAACCCCCCCCCCCCCAAAAAAAAAACGAGTATCTGCGCATTGTGATCTTTAAAAAAAAAAACAATTTGTTTTGCGTTTTCTTATAAGCTAGCACCTACAGTTTATTATCAATTTTTTTTTAATAGTACAATAGATTTTACTGTGCATTGTTTTCAGTTGATACGTCAACAAGCGTTCTGAACCGGTTCAGCCTGGACCCTCGTTTGGCAACTGAAGGCGAGTTTCCTGACCTCTCGGAGCAACGATGGGACAAGACAGTGCCGGAGAAACTGCTGAAAAGCCTGCCCAGATATACGATACAAGAACAGAGTGCAATACACGAGTTCCTCCTAACTGAGCTGAACTTCCTGAATGACTTGTATTTAGTGGAGGATATTTACATCTTCAACATCATGAACACTTTAGATTGGAAGCAGTGGAGTGTTTCTAGACAGTTTGGAGACACGGCCGCTGTCGAAATTAGCACCAAGCTGTTTGGAAGTGATGAGATCAGAACAACATTGAGGTTAGTTTAGGAACAACCCGGCTCAAAATTTTTTGTGGAGCCCTAAAAATCGTTCTGCTTTTATGTTTTGGACAAATTTTGCGGCCGAAAACTTTATTAATAAAGATTTTCATCAACGGTCAGGTTTTCTTGTTGCACGACTAATGTGAACTGCGCGAAAGAAAGTTTGTCCTTATAAAAAACATGTTAATTGGATATTTAATAGCCGCGTCAGCAATTGCAGGCGGCTATTATTGCGCTCCTACTTCCTTACAATGACTTCTTGGAATTGACTTTTTCAATGAGTTACCTCACTTAAAAAAATGACTTCTAAACTCACTTAATGAACTTTAAGTTTTATGAACATTTACTAGTTTAAGATCAATAGTGTGTATCTAAATAGTGCCAAACGTATATGCCCTATTTCTTGAGTATTAGAATCTTTAGTTTTTGATTTCAGATAGTAGTTTTGAAAAAAGCTCTATAAGGGCTTTTTAATTGCTCTTGAACGAAGGTTATAGCAATTATTGTAAACGTGTGTGTGTTTTTTTATGCAAAATTTTTGCTTGACAATTTTGACTTTTCGAGTGACTTTTACGCCCTTGACTTTTTGCGTTTCGCTTGATCTAAAATTCTCTCTCAATCACAGTTTCAAGCAGCTGAACTCAATTGGCGGCAATTTAATACTAAAAGTCAAAAGAAAAGTGCGCCGAAACTGGTGCCATTTTTACTTTAAATCGTGGTATATGTTAACCTCTAATGTGGTTATTTCAAGTGCACCATTGAACTTTTTAGTCCCATTTAGGTTTCTAAAGATGTTTCAATTCATTGTAGGCCACAAGCGTCTATTTGCCGGCTATGTTTGAATTTGAGAGAAATAATTCCACAAAGCAGCGACACTGCTTTTAAAATTCGTCAGTTATTGCTGAAATATCGTAAAATGCTCATGAACGAACATACGCAAAATAATTTAAAACTACTTCATAACAAAAAGTTTATATAGCTCACCAATATGGCATGATTCATACACGCTGCAAAATTAAGAGAAGAATTTTCAGAAGATCGAATAGATGGACGGAGCACTCCCCCCCCTTTCGTTTTGCTCAAAACCTACTTTTTCGGTGCTTTTAGTTTTTTATTCAGTAGATCTCGACTCATGTCATGTGGTTAAAATTATAATAAACCCATTTTGTCCTGATTTCTTTTAATAGCTGCACAGCGATAGCTGGGGCTTTTTTGGCTTTCTCTTGGTTTTTTACAATTCAAAGAATTTGAATTGTATTGTGTCGCTGTCTTTTTTTTTATCTGTTCACACATTTTCATGATTTTTGAAGTCAAATTGGAGTTGTGATTTCGGTCATGCCGAAACAGGAAATGGAGCGAAAAAGCGAGTGGTTCTGCGGTGTGAATTTTCTTTGCTCTATTTTTAAAGTAGAGTGAGAAAACGGTGTTTGAACAAAAATTCGCTTTCTCGCTAGTGGTTTTTTGTTCACATGCGAAAATTTCACTTTGATTTTTACTTTTTTTTTGATTTTTTGGATTGGATTTTTTTCTAAATGGTTTTTCCAATCTGTTCATAATCACCTCTTAGTCTAATGTTCTGTTTTGTCAATGGAAATTCTTTGAATTGTACGTCAGGACTTGTCCTGCTATGTTTTTTTTTCGTCATCGCGATTTTTGTTACGACCATATGACGTCACAACCACTTCAAATCTGCTTTTTGTTCATTCGTTCATGCAATTTCAACTGAAGTATGTGTGTGACGTCATTTTGCGTCCATTGTTCATTCGTTCATGCAATTTCAACTGAAGTGCGTGCGTGACGTCATTTTTTGTTCATTTGCGTAATTAAATTTTTGGTCACACTTGACTTACCTCACTCACAAAAATGACTTCCTAACTTTGAAATTGATTTTTATTTACTTTAGTTTAAAGAGATAAGGTCAAATGGGTGTGTGTCACTCTAAATGAAGGTTATTTGAGATCAGCTAATAGAGGCAGCAATAACTTATACAGATTTTTAATCAAAATATAACATATCAGCCTCCAATGAAGAAACATTTTTTCGGTCTGTCTTTTTAATTGCTCTCAAACGAAGTTTAGCAATTATATTAGTCCTGTCGGTCTTTTTTTTCTGCGATTTTTCGCTTGACCAATTTTTCGTCTGACGCTTTTGACTTTTCGTCCTCTAAAACGGGATAAACAGGTAGCGCCCAGCGGGCATTATGTGCTCTTAGAGCCTTTCAGGTCTGTTTCAGCTCAAACTGTCTTGGAGACTTATACTTATACTTATGGTGTGAGGGGTGGTTCTTAGAGGTTGACACCCCCCCCCCCTTTGTTGACCCCCCACACCCACTATTGGCTCCACCCCCCCTCCCACCGCGCTTTTGCCCCCCCCACCCAGTGCTGCCCCCATCAGCCCCCCGGTGCACCCCCCCCCCCCCCCGTGGCTAGCTACTGACCAAGCCAACCGCTCGCCGGTCGTTTGAGAGCAATTCGCCCGACGTTAGTCGGTTATGTTTTTACTCTTTTTGGAGACTGCAGATCTACGAAGCTATTGCTGCCATTTTCTGGCAATCTGCCAGTTATATTCGGTTTCTCATTATCGCACTTGATAACTTTCGTAAGGTTACGCATGCAAGTGCGGCGAGGATGTGGAACCAAAAAAAAATCACAAAATCGATCTATTAGTTTTAACCAAATATAATGCGTCAAGATCTACTAAAAAAACTGAAAGCACTAAAAAATTTCAGTTTTGAGCAGAACTGATGGGGGGACTGTTCCATAGTACAAAAACAAGCGTTTTGTTTATATAGCACCCATAGTTCAGCAAACTCTTTTTCTTAGGTCTCTATCCCTGCGTCTGGTGAGGAGTCTGAACGAGCAAAGGAAGTTGGCCAGGAATCCAGAGTCAGAGGATGGAGAGCCAGACTACATCATGCATGTCGCCAGGATACTCGAGAACCACGTATGTATTACAAAATGGCCGTTACACTTTGAAACTTTTTACCTTGTAAAAAGTGATTTTACCATCAACTTATGATAGTTTTGCGGTTTTCGGCTAATATCAGTTATTTCAGCTCAAAGAATCTGAATTGAGCTGGGGGTGTGGTCTCTTTTTGTAGCTGCAAAGCTATAAACTGAGTGTAGCTATATTGCGGTGCGCTTGGTTTTTACGACTCGATGAGGATATTGGTATTCAAGGTCGAAAGGTAATTTCGAGAAATTTTGATTCCATAACAGTCCCTCATCACTATGCAAACTACAGACACACCCAACCGTCCTACCACCTGCCTATCTACTTGCCTACCACCTACCTATCTTCCTTCCATCTACCTACTTCACCCCCCACCCTCTCATACCCCCTCCTACTTAACCCCCTCCTGACCGAAGCCCGGGAACTAAGACTTACTTAAATTGTCAAAGGTTTTAATAGCCGCCGTCAGCCTCTCAACGGCTATTATTTAGGTACTCTCCTTTTTATAACACTTCAAAGAATTTGAATTGCCTTGGGGCGCTGTCTTTTTTTTAAAGATATGTTCACTTTGAAAAATTCGAAAATTTGAAAACTTTGAAAAATTCAAAAAGTCGAAAATTCATAGAACCTTAAAATTTATAACTGTCTTAAATATCGGTGAATTGATAGGGTGGACGTTAAGAGGATCGGATGATCCCGTTGTCCATCCTCTCCATACTGTGCTAAAATGATTGCTCTAGCGAACTAATTTTGTTGTGATTTGTAATTGTTGGAGAAATTTACACACATTTCTTTCATTCTTTCACACATTTTCATGATTTTTGAAGGCAAATTAGAGTTATGATTTTGGTCACACTGAAACAGGAAGTGGAGCAAAAAAGCTCGTGGTTTTGCAGTGTGAAATTTTTTTGCTCTTATTTTAAAGTATAGTTAAAATATAGTTTTTTTTTCATTTTTTGATCGGATTTCTGCATGGTTTTCCCAATCCATTCATTGTCCATTCTAGGTCTACTTTTTGGTTTAGCCAATGAAAATTCTTTGAATTGTAGGTCAGGACTTGTGCTGCTGTGTTTTTACTTTGCTTTACCTTTTGATCACGTTTGACTCGTGACTTGACTCACTCACTGTTTCATCTGAAGGGATTTTAAATTCTTTCACGCATTGAATTACGCAATGTAGTGAATACGGTCAATGTCAAAAGAGCAAAATCAAAAGATACGGGATAAATCGATAAATCCCTGTCATTAAGTCATAGTGCATTACGTTATTAGTAGTTTTAGTAGTTTTCAGTGCATTACATTATTAGTAGCCGACATTATTATTAAGTTTAATAGTTTTCAGTTTTTAATCGGAATTAAGCATAGATTCAGCATCTAAATGAAACTGCACACCGAATTAGAACACTTTTTGAAACTTAGGAAAGAATTTTGTCAAATTCTAGCTCTTCCTTTTTCTTGTTTCAAACCCGATATGCGTAAACGGCGGCTCTTTTCGGGCAATATGCCCGCTATGTTCAAAATATGCTGCTAACTGTTTGAAGTAATAAGCTTATTGCCCTCCGATTTAGAGGCTGAGTTCACTATGTTTAGTGCGTCTGATGAAACTTCATGCAACAATATAACCTTTTTCCACATTCAGAAGAAAAATTAGGTTGTGACTTTTTTTGCGCTAATCCGATATTCAGTCAGGCGAGGAGTAGGTGGTTGCTTTTTTTCGCCCAATCTGCGGGCTATGTTTCATTAATGCAACTTTTTGACTTAGTTGAATGAGTGCTAACTTTCAAAATGATTTTCTTCTTTGTGACATATCTTATAGTTTAAATGGTTAAGGTAAATTGAGGCCGTCTCGATCTAAGTGAAGGAATTATTCGAGGGCAGCTTCTACAAAGAAGACTCAAGTCTAAATCTAGTTGAGAAGAACTCGAAAAGAAGAAAAGGATGATAAAAGAAAAAGCTTTTTTGACGCATTATGCTGAGGAAGAGTGCGAGAAAGAAAGTTGTAAAATGTTCCTCAGCGAGAGCGTGTTTATTATATCTGGCTCGTTCGAAGCCGTTTTGCTTCTGTTAAGTTTTTTAACGGTTAATTGTGCGTTTGAGAACTGTTTTGACAAATTGTTTTGTCAATTATTTGTTAATTTTTTGTCAGTGTGTCTTTCTTTGATGCTTTTTAGAGTTTGTGATGTTATAAGAGTGTGCAGGGTGTGTCTGGTTTTCATCCAACATTTTTGGGTCTTTTGTTGCTCTTGTTAGATACGCCATAAATTGAATTTATTTGTTTTTGAAATGCTTTCTAGGACCAAAAGTGTAATTGGGTTGCTAAGATCAGACTCTTGAGAGCTTGATGTGGCAGCTTCGACTGAAATAAGTGAAGCATTCTGTTAGATTATTGATTTCATGCGTTTATTTTTTTCGCTGACTGCAGAGCCTTCTATTGCATCGATAGCCACTGGTTTGAAAAATTAGGGCGTCTCGATTAATTGAAGCAATTATCCGAGGGCAGCTTATACGAAGAAGACTTAAGTCTGAATCTAGTCGAAATTTCAATTTTTTTCATAGTTTTGAAGTCGTTCTTTTTAATTGCTTTTATGTCCTCAAAAACATCCCAAGTGCTTGAAAGTCTTTCTTTTTGCTTTTCGTAGGTTGTAAGTTGTTTTCTGAAAAATAGGATTTTATAGTGTTTTTGTTTGGCTTATTTTCCTGCTGATGTCTCGGTGATGATTGTTCTATTATATTATCCGTCAGGTTTTGAGTTGTGACTGAAGGAAACTCGATTGGACGTTGTTATGAGAAAATTGTTTTAAAGGCAGCATTGGTGAATTTGGAAAAGAAAGATTTCTTTCTTACGCTAATTATATGAATTATAATAATCGTTTGATAGATTTTTATTTTGTTCTGATATTACTTTTCAGTATTCATCCTCTTTCGCGTCAGATGATTTTTCCTTTTTGACAGTAATAATATTAGAATATTTGAGTCAATTTAACTCTGGGCTCGTTTCCGGAAGTTGGCTGGCTAAGTTTTCCAAGTTTTCAGTTTTTCAAGTCATATGTTCCACGTTTGACTTCTGACTTGCTCACCTATTGTTTTAAATGAATTGCGCGTAGTATTCATTCAACATTTTTGCGCTAATTTGGTCGAGGTCAAACAACGAAATCACAGAAACAGGACATACCCATGAAGCCAGGCTTGTAAATGAAGCTCTTTAGAGTATACTGCTAACTGGTATAAGTATTAAGCGTTTTGTCCTCCCATTTAGAGTCTGAAGTCACTCTGTTTAAACAACCAAACGAACCTGCGGACCGCAATAGAACATTTTTCGACGCCTTGAAAGAAATTAGGCTGCCACTTTTCTCCTTTATTTTTCTACCTGTATCAATCCAAACGTCGGTCGGTCAGGTGACATGTAACATGTAATTGTATAATCTGTTATAAAGTTTTATTGCGTTTCAGTTTTGTGACGAGGAAAACATGGACCACTACATCAATGCGTTTCATCGAATCATTATTGGTCAGGATGTGGCCAAGAAGTTCTATGATGATGCGCGTGAGAACATGGCAGACTTTAAGAAGTTTATCAGTGACTGCAGTAAAATACCCGCCCTCAAAAGACGCACCTTAATCGAAACCAGAGCGTAAGTACATATCACTGGACTATTTTCCTTATGAATTATAGATCCTTATAGATTTCAGTGCAGTTCTATATTTTGCGTGGAAAAATAACAAATTTTGGTTTCTATCGCCAGATTCAAGATTCTGGATCTTTTCTGTTTATGCCCCCAAGCTTAGTGGGTGCATGTTATTTGCGCACCCAAGACGCACGTGCCATATTTTTAACATAATGATTTTTTGTGTAATGGAACGTGCTGTAACCGGGGAGGCATAACCTACTGGGGGACACAAACGGAAGAGATCCGAGATTCTATATTTTGCATCTGCTTTCAGGTCCATAATCCAGCGACCTCACAAATACCCCGCATTGTTCTCTGGTCTGATTAAGCACGCGCAAAAAGAGGCTGATACTGAAAAGACTGAGTCAGCGCAGGAGAAGCTGGAATGTCTGCGCAACTGTCAGAGGGCCATCGACAACATCCTCACTCAGTTGGACAGACTGCTTAAAGAACATCAGATGGCAGAACTCCTTAGAGACATATGGAGAAGGTTGGTCACTCTACTACGATGATCGTTTTCAGATCGGTTCCTTTTCCCAACAGTGAACAAAATTTACTTCATTTTTTTGGCAGCGGTGAATAAATTTGGTTTCATAAGCTCCACTGAACAAACTAATGTTTTTAGACTGAGTATGAATTAGCCGTTTTGCGCTCGCAAAAATATGCATCATGAATCATTAAATATTTGCATCGGCCGGGAATCGAACCCAGGTCTATCGCGTGGCAGGCGACAATTCTACCACTGAACCACCGATGCTTGAAGATTCATAGAACTAGAGTTTTTGAATTAGATATATCCAGCAGAAATTTGAAATTTAGATTCAAAATTTCTGTCCAGACCAGGATTCGAACCTGGGTTATTGCGGCCACAACGCAATGTCCTAACCACTAGACGATCTGGACCGATTTTAGTGGTTGCGAAAGTATTTGATTATTGAAAAGCAGACGCGACTGCACTTGAGTACTATTCGCGCGTCGTGTTGCAGTCTGACTGTAACTCGAATAGTATTCTCAATGCTCCGACATTTTGCTGAAAGATAGGTCTCAAACTGTCACGTGTGATTACATGTAATGCTTTTTTCGACGCTCATAATTTTTTCTGAAGTTTTAATGATACAGAAAAGGCAAAAACTGTTGTTCAGGGCTGTGTCCTAATGATGTACTGATTTTCGCTGTTTTCTGGTTGAAAGGTTTGAATAGGTTATTTTACTCGGCACGCAAGTCTATTCTTTCGCAGCTATTCCGGCAATCTGCCGGCTATGTTGTTCACATGCGGCAATTTCACTTTGGTTTTTACTGTTTTTTTTTTTCAAGTTTTTGGATCGGATATTTTTCTAAATGGTTTTCCCAATCCATTCATAGTTCCTTCTAGGCCTAGTTTATTTTAGAATCAAATTTAGATTTCTCCCTAGTGGTTTTTTGTTCTCGTTAAAGGCATTTTGACATTGATTTTGTTTTTTTTTGTTTTGTTTTTCTGATTTTTTTTTAGAAATGGTTTTCCCAGTTCACTTATAGTCCGTTCTAGGTCTAGTTTTTTGTTTAGTCAATGAAAATTCTTTGAATTGTACGTCAGGACTTGTCCTGCTATGTTTTTTGTTTCGTCGTCGGACGCTCTTTTTTCGTTTTACATTTGTTCACACAGCAAAGCTGAAAAAGTCAAATTTTCTGAATGCTTCTTCCTCTCACTAACGGCGTTTGTGGGCGTGAAGTCATTTCTACTTTTCTCTCTAGCAAAGATTTAAGATATTTTGCGTAATTGGATTTTGATCATACGTGACTTACCTCACTCAATAAAATTACTTTTGCACTTTAAAACTTAAGTTTAATTTGAATTAGTTTGAGGTCAAAGGAACTTATATGTGCTGTAAAGGTCCCAATAAAAGGGGTCTTCGGAAAGAATGTTAACACGCTTTATTAATTTATCACTGAATGTTTGTTACCTAGCATTTTGAGAGGCGTGGTTTCTTTTTCAATTTAGATCTGTCTCTGCTTCTATTTTTTTATACGGCACGCAAGTCTATTTTTTCGCAGCTATTCCGGCAATCTGCCGGCTACGTTTTCTCTATTTTTGGTTGTTTTTTTAGCATAGATGTTTTTAGCCGGAGCCATTTTGCAGCTTTTTAGGCTGATTTATTAATTTTAGCAATTGCATTGATGGCGTATTGAATAGACGTCCATTGCTCGAAATTGTCTTTAGGTGTCAATTCATTCTGTTTTCGATGTTCCTAATTAGTGTTTTTCATTAGAAATTTTACAAAATTTCGAGGAGTTTGAAACTTACATAATTTTGTGTGAGCCTATAATGTCTTTTCTATTGTACTGTGAGCAGATTTTAAATCTTTTTTGATTACAGAAAACATTTCAATAGCCGCAAAACGACAGCTGAGGCTATTACCGACTTTCTCGGTAATATCCTCAGCTTTCGTTTTTTTATTACGTCAAGTTTTTTATTACAACCATGTGTCGTCACAATCACTTCAAGTATGATTTTGATCGTTCGTTCCTTCATTTTCAACAGAGTTTTGTGCATGCCGTCATTTTTCAGCTTTTTGGAGCGAGTTTTTTGTTTTTGGTCACACCTGATTTTCCTCAATCTCAAAAACGACTTCGTCACTCTGAAATTAACTTTCCGTTACTTTATTTCAAAGAGATAATGTCAAGTTAGTGTATGTGTGTGTCACTCTAATTGAAAGGTTTTGTTATAGCAGTTTTTAGAAGCAGCAGTAGGGTAAACAGTTTCCTAATAAAAGATAACATCTCAGTATTTAATACAAAGAAATTCTTTTTTGTCTGTTTGTTACTGCAGATCTACAGAGCTGTTCCGGCTGTTTTCTTGTTATCTGCCAGCTATCTTCTCTTTTATGTTCTCTTTTATTATTTGAGGAAACAATCATTAGTCGCCGTTGGCCTATCAACAGCTACTTTTTTAATAGCCGCCCTCATCTTCTCAGCCGGCTATTATTGCGCTCGTATTTTTTTTTTACTTCGTCAAACTTTTTTTCGCTTTACCATTTTGCCGCTTTTTCGACAATTTGCGTGAAATCTTTTTGACTTCTCTAGGCTAGTTTCTCTCTTCTCTCAGTCTGCTAAAAGTGAATTTGAACATCAGTTGCTAAGCAAAGCAATTCAAAATGAACAGTCCGTATAAAAAATTGAAGTCAGAAATAGAAACGGGATAGACCCATAAAGCCCAATTTTAGATGCCCGCTATTTGAACATCGTTCCTATGAGTCTTAGTTACCATCTCTGATGCTTCTTGGTATTGATAGTAGCCCCTGTAGCCTCTCTCTAAGAAACAGAAGTATGTTCAACTCCGAAATGCCATCAAAATAAATTGGACTTAAGAAATGTTTTTGTACAAAAATCTTTTTTTTCAATATTTTCTATTCGTTCAATCCCAATCATGCTTATTGGAATCAACGGCGGCTATTTTCCGGCAATCTGCCGGGTATGTTTTTAGTTGGCTTTAACTTTCGATCACGAATTTCGTTTCACATCAGTCACCATGACTTCCACGTTTGGGTCCTGATCTACCTATATTTCTGTGTCAACTGTATGGAATTGAGAATTAATTTAACACATACACAAATACGTTCAAGGTGAGGGAGCATAATCAATGGAAATGGGATAAACCAATAAAGCCAGGGCACTAAGACCTAATGTTTGAAATCAGTGCATTGTTATCGAAAGGTATTCTACTTAATGGTTTTTGTGTTACATTTATAGTACTACAATTTAGAACTTTTGTTATTGCCTCTTGAGTGAAATTTGAAGAAATTATTGTACACGTGTTAGTCTTTTTTATGCAAAATTTTTGCCAGACCGTTTTTTTTCGAGTTACTATTGCGCCTTTGACTTTTTGCGTTTTGAGCAGTCTAATTTTCACTCTTATTCAACATTCCAAGCAGTTGAACTCAATTAGCTGCATTTCACTACTCAAACTCAAGTGGAAAGCGCCGAAATTGGTGTCATTTTTTCTTTTAGTGTTTATTGTGCTATTTAATTACCTCTAATGATGTCATTTGAAGCCCTCCTAAATGAATTTATTTACCTTCTCCGTTGTACCCCAGTTGAAGCAGCTTGCAACAGATTTGCTTTCCGACTAGTCGTTCGGGGACAATTTTCCCACGTTAGTCGGATATGTTTTTGAATCTAAGGATACTGCGGGCCAAATTAGAACTTCTGAACATTTCTCAACTTCTGAACAGTTTCTCTTTCTGAATGGAATAGAGAATACATCCACAAAATTTATACACATACGTTTAAGGTCAAAAAAGCAAAATCAAAAGAAACGGGATAAACCATTAAAGCCCGGGCAGTAACGCTTAATGTTCCAAGACACTTAATGCAAATTTAGTGCATTAAGTTATAAAGGTCTTTGAAGTACACTGCTAACTCGTATTAGTATTCAGCACATTGTTCTTCAATTTAAAGTCTGAATTCACTATATTTGTTGCTTCTGAAGAAATTCTGACTGAAACTACAGAAGAAATTAACAATTTTTGATTTTTGGAAATTGTAAAAAATTAGGTTGTCGGCCATTTCTTTTTTTCTTAAAACTCGCTGAAAATTTAGCGTATGACAAGTCATTGGGGGCATGGACCCAAACTGCCTAAATCTAAAGCTTTAGTCTTCTCCGAATTACATAAATGTATTACATTTCGACTGATTAAAATTTAAAGAACTTTTGATATTTTATAATGAAAGTAATGGCGGCTTGCAAGCCGAATCCAGCCGAAGCTGCAAGCCGAATTAGAACACTTTTTGACACTGAAAAAAGTAGAAGATTCGGTCAATTTATCTCCTTTTCTTTTTCTGTGCATCAAGCGCGTCAACGTTGGCTGTTTAATCTGCCGGCTATGTAAAATGTTTTTGCAAAACATAACTACTTTTTATGACGACTTTAAGAGCTATATATTTTTGTAATCCAAACAAAAATACGCAAATTTATACAAATTTTCACAATTTTTTTTTCAAGATTCTTGAAAATTTGTCATTTTTTGAATTTTTTCAGCCCTAGGTGTCAAGGAACCTCCTCTAGGGTTTGATATTAGGCTACTGTATAGTTTGTTAGCCGTAATGGAGCGGTTTTCAACATTTTAACATCAGCGATTTCAGCATTTTTTTTGACAAACCTTGCATTTTTTCTTCAATTTTTTTGACATTTTTTTTGTCATGATTCAAGTTTTTTCAGACCCATGGGCCAGAAAACCTGCTTAAGAATTTGATAATAAGTTGCTGAAAAATTTTTATTGGGCTCTGAATAGTTTTAAACTTTTTAATATCAGAAGTTTTAGCAACTTTTGATAAATCTTGCATTTTTTTCAAAAAGATATTTTACAAAATTTTGGCATTTTCTCAGGTTTCTCCAGCCTCAAGAGGCAAGGAACATCCTCCTAATCCACCATGGAATGGTTTTCAACTTTTTAATATAACAAATTATAGCAATGTTTGACAAAAAGTGCAATTTTTTTCAATTTTGAATATTTTTGTCATTTTTTAGATTTCTCTAGCCGCAAGATCCAAGGAACCTCCTCTAGGGTTTGATAATAGGTTGCTGTATAGTTTCTAGATTTAATAGAATGTTATTCAAGATTTTAACGTCGCGTGGCTTGCTTAGTGACGAAGTCAACCGCTCGCCGGTTGTTTGAGAGCAATTCGCCCAACGTTAGTCGGTTATGTTTATATTTTATTGGGTTATCAATTACTATGAGCTTTATGGTAACGCTCTGTAAAGCTCTTCTAGTAGGAGATTTCCTCCTAACGTTAAAATTTCAAATTCCGGTTTTAGAAAATATTTGGAAAATAAAAAGTATAAATAAGAAATGCATAGCATGATTTATTCATTGATTGTTAAATTTATTCTTGTGAAACTCAGTGCGATTATTCATCCTCAGAACATAAAATTTTCCCATCCCAACAGAATACAGGACGCTTGCAAACCTAAACACTTATATTTTCTTTTCCAAATATTTTCTAAGTGTTTAGGTTTGCAAGCGTCCTGTATTCTGTTGGGATGGGAAAATTTTATGTTCTGAGGATGAATAATCGCACTGAGTTTCACAAGAATAAATTTAACAATCAATGAATAAATCATGCTATGCATTCCTTATTTATACTTTTTATTTACATTTTTGTCCAATCAGAATTGAGTGCATTCTATGAATAGATAGGAAAGTTCTCTTCATGCTCGATAAGCATTTTGTTACATGACAATATAACCAAATGATAATGTAAACTAGTAGAGTTAAACATTCGGTATATTTTGGGAATAATTTGTCTTATTGGGTATTTTATTTTGTCACATTGGGTTTTTTTCACGTTGGATGTTTTTTTTCACATTGAATATTTTTTGACACGGATCATTTGCAGGACGGACAGCAAGCCGGTGACAGTGGACGTGAAAGACGAACAAGATAGAAAGTCGGAAAGGAAGATGACGTTTGACAAGGCAGATTTGGAGAGCAGCGGTTTGAGGCTGCAGAAGACATTCTCAGTGAAGCTGACGGTGAACACAGAAGTGAAGGAGAAGGTGAAGAATGTCCTCATCCTAGTCATGGAAGACTCATTGGTGCTACTTGAGGTCAAAGTAAGTTGTTGCAACTTTGTTTTTTATAGCTGTAAGCTGAGCAGAGCTATATTGCGGTGGTCTTGGTTTTCAATTGCTCTCGAACGAGCAATTTATCTCGGGCTAGAGCCCCTGAATTAAATTGCATCCCCTGTCGAACGAGAGCAATTCTTCCGTCATTAGTCGCGTTATGTTTTTCGCGCTTTTTCGTCTGACGCGCTTTTTCGTCGGTTTTTATTTTTTTCCGTCGTCTGACGCTATTTTTCGCTTTACATTTGTTCACACAGCAAAGCTGAAAAAGTCAAATTTTCTGAGTGACTTCTTCCTCTCACTAACGGCATTCTCACTAACTATGTGTAATAAAGGTCTCTAATGAAAAAAGCTTCTGCGCAATGAATTTAAATGAGCTTTATTAATGTAGGAGCGGAGTCGATAACTTTTTCAACTTTTATATGTATCGGTTTCGATCTCTATTATACGCCGCGCAAGTCTTCTTTCGCAGCTGTTCCGCCAATCTGCCTGCTTTGTTGTTTCATTGCTGTGAAAATTGTAATCATAACTTTACTAGTACTGCGGTGAGCCGAGATAGATCTATATATTAATTCAGTGTCGACATAAAAGGCACCATGTTTAAGCTCCTAATCTTTGAGCATGTTTTAACAGCCCCTAAACATCCTTTTTGGCAAAAAGCGACTGGCAACAGTCGGATTCGAACCGGGGTTGAGTTAAGAGTCAAAAGCGCTATGAGTTGAGCTAAGAAACAGATGAGACGCGTATTTATCGGGATTTTTGTCCATTAACAACGCATCCGTTTCTACTTTCTCCAATTCCCTCCTTTTTTCACAATTTTTTGTGCTCCATGCCTTTCTCTCACTATCTATCTTGTATCAATCTAAATAATAAAAATAATTCGAATACCTATACCACCATATTTAAGCTCCTAATCTTCACATGTTTTAAGGCCTCTTAAATATACATCAAAGCGTTTTGATTCGCATGTATTTTGAAAAAGGTCAATGACCGAAAACTTGACCTTGCCAAGAAGTAAATGACCGAAAAGTTACCTATGCCGTAAAGGTCAATGTCTGAATACTGAATGTAAAAATGGTTAATTATTCGAAAAGCTGCTTATGACCGAAAAGCTGTCATCTATATCTTCAATATATTAATTCAGTGTCGACATAAAAGGCACCATGTTTAAGCTCCTAATCTTTTCATGTTTTAACAGCCCCTAAACATGCTTTTCGGCAAAAAGCGACTGGCAACTGTCGGATTCGAACCGGGGTCTGTGAGTTAAGAGGCAAAAGCGCAATGAGTTGAGCTAAGAACCAGATGAGCCGCGTATTTATTGCGATTTTTGTCCATTAACGTCGCATCCGTTTCCACTTTCTCCAATTCCCTCCTTTTTTCACAATTTTTGGTGCTCCATTCCTTTCTCCTGTCACTATCTATCTTCTATCAATCTACATAATAAAAATAATTCGAATACCTATACCTTTGTTTAAGCTCCTAATCTTCACATGTTTTAAGGCCTCTTAAATACACATCAAAGCGTTTTGATTCGCATGTATTTTGAAAAAGGTCAATGACCGAAAACTTGACCTTGCCAAAAAGTAAATGACCGAAAAGTTACCTATGCCGTAAAGTTCAATGACTGAATACTGAATGTAAAAGTGGTTCATTGTTGAAAAAGCTGCCTATGACCGAAAAGCTGTCATCTATATCTATCTATATATTAATTCATTGTCGACATAAAAGGCACCATGTTTAAGCTCCTAATCTTTACATGTTTTAACAGCCCCTAAACATGCTTTTTGGCAAAAAGCGACTACCAACAGTCGGATTCGAACCGGGGTCCGTGAGTTACGAGGCAGAAGCGCAATGAGTTGAGCTAAGAAACAGATGAGCCGCGTTTTTATCGGGATTTTTGTCCATTAACGTCGCATCCGTTTCCACTTTCTCCAATTCTCTCCTTTTTTCACATTTTTCTTGTGCTCCACGCCTTTCTCCTGTCACTATCTGTCTTCTATCAATCTACATATTAGAAATAATTCGAATACCTATACCACCATGTTTAAGCTCCTAATCTTCACAAGTTTTACGGCCTCTTAAATACACATCAAAGCGTTTTGATTCGCATGTTTTTTGAAAAAGGTCAATGACTGAAAACTTGACCTTGCCAAAAAGTAAATGACCGAAAAGTTACCCATGCCGTAAAGGTCAATGACTGAATACTGAATGTAAAAATGGTTCATTTTTGGAAAAGCTGCCTCTGACCGAAAAGCTGTCATCTATATCTTCAATATATTAATTCAGTGTCGACATAAAAGGCACCATGTTTAAGCTCCTAATCTTTACATGTTTTAACAGCCCCTAAACATGCTTTTCGGCAAAAAGCGACTGGCAACTGTCGGATTCGAACCGGGGTCTGTGAGTTAAGAGGCAAAAGCGCAATGAGTTGAGCTAAGAAACAGATGAGCCGCGTATTTATTGCGATTTTTGTCCATTAACGTCGCATCCGTTTCCATTTTCTCCAATTCCCTCCTTTTGTCACAATTTTTGGTGCTCCATGCCTTTCTCCTGTCACTATCTATCTTCTATCAATCTACATAATAAAAATAATTCGACTACCTATACCTTTGTTTAAGCTCCTAATCTTCACATGTTTTAGGGCCTCTTAAATACACATCAAAGCGTTTTGATTCGCATGTATTTTGAAAAAGTTCAATGACCGAAAACTTGACCTTGCCAAAAAGTAAATGACCGAAAAGTTACCTATGCCGTAAAGTTCAATGACTGAATACTGAATGTTAAAATGGTTCATTGTTCGAAAAGCTGCCTATGACTGAAAAGCTGTCATCTATATCTATCTATATTTTAATTCATTGTCGACATAAAAGGCACCATGTTTAAGCTCCTAATCTTTACATGTTTTAACAGCCCTCAAACATGCTTTTCGGCAAAAAGCGACTGGCAACAGTCGGATTCGAACCGGGGTCCGTGAGTAACGAGGCAGAAGCGCATTGAGTTGAGCTAAGAAACAGATGAGCCGCGTTTTTATCGGGATTTTTGTCCATTAACGTCGCATCCGTTTCCACTTT
Source organism: Convolutriloba macropyga (assembly GCF_964194025.1). Lineage (NCBI taxonomy): Eukaryota > Metazoa > Xenacoelomorpha > Acoela > Convolutidae > Convolutriloba > Convolutriloba macropyga. The sequence continues at coordinate 74,383,517 of NC_134471.1, read as the reverse complement.
CTCCAATTCCCTCCTTTTTTCACATTTTTTTTGTTTTCCACGCCTTTCTCCTGTCACTATCTATCTTCTATCAATCTACATATTAGAAATAATTCGAATACCTATACCACCATGTTTAAGCTCCTAATCTTCACAAGTTTTGCGGCCTCTTAAATATACATCAAAGCGTTTTGATTCGCATGTTTTTTGAAAAAGGTCAACGACTGAAAACTTGACCTTGCCAAAAAGTAAATGACCGAAAAGTTACCTATGCCGTAAAGGTCAATGACTGAATACTGAATGTAAAAATGGTTCAAACTTGGAAAAGCTGCCTATGACCGAAAAGCTGTCATCTATATCTTCAATATATTAATTCAGTGTCGACATAAAAGGCACCATGTTTAAGCTCCTAATCTTTACATGTTTTAACAGCCCCTAAACATGCTTTTCGGCAAAAAGCGACTGGCAACTGTCGTATTCGAACCGGGGTCTGTGAGTTAAGAGGCAAAAGCGCAATGAGTTGAGCTAAGAAACAGATGAGCCGCGTATTTATTGCGATTTTTGTCCATTAACGTCGCATCCGTTTCCACTTTCTCCAATTCCCTCCTTTTTTCACAATTTTTGGTGCTCCATTCCTTTCTCCTGTCACTATCTATCTTCTATCAATCTACATAATAAAAATAATTCGAATACCTATACCTTTGTTTAAGCTCCTAATCTTCACATGTTTTAAGGCCTCTTAAATACACATCAAAGCGTTTTGATTCGCATGTATTTTGAAAAAGGTCAAGGACCGAAAATTTGACCTTGCTTAAAAGTAAATGACCGAAAAGTTACCTATGCCGTGAAGTTCAATGACTGAATACTGAATGTAAAAATGGTTCATTGTTGGAAAAGCTGCCTATGACCGAAAAGCTGTCATCTATATCTATCTATATATTAATTCATTGTCGACATAAAAGGCACCATGTTTAAGCTCCTAATCTTTACATGTTTTAACAGCCCCTAAACATGTTTTTCGGCAAAAAGCGACTGGCAACAGTCGGATTCGAACCGGGGTCCGTGAGTTACGAGGCAGAAGCGCAATGAGTTGAGCTAAGAAACAGATGAGCCGCGTTTTTATCGGGATTTTTGTCCATTAACGTCGCATCCGTTTCCACTTTCTCCAATTCCCTCATTTTTTCACATTTTTTTTGTGCTCCACGCCTTTCTCCTGTCACTATCTATCTTCTATCAATCTACATATTAGAAATAATTCGAATACCTATACTAGCTCCTAATCTTCAAGTTTTACGGCCTCTTAAATATACATCAAAGCGTTTTGATTCGCATGTTTGTTGAAAAAGGTCAATGACTGAAAACTTGACCTTGCCAAAAAGTAAATGACCGAAAAGTTACCTATGCCGTAAAGGTCAATGACTGAATACTGAATGTAAAAATGGTTCATTTTTGGAAAAGCTGCCTATGACCGAAAAGCTGTCATTGTCAAGAAGTCAGTGACCGAAAAGTAATTTATGCAATAAAGGTCAATGACTGGATAGCTGCGGATGTTTTTAATCGGAAGTTTTTACGCTGAATGTTTGCATGACCAATTTTTAAACAATCTTTTGCTTCTTTTGTTTTCAGCTTTGCCTGAAAACTTTAGCCAGTTTTTTTTCACAATTTAGGCTGTGAAGATTTTGTTCTGTTTTCCTTTTTTACTTTTGAAGGAAGATCTTTTCTCTTCCGTTTCTTTCTTTGCTCCTTCTTTTTCTTTTTATTTTCTTCATTTGTTTTGTTTTTGGTTATATTTCTTTTTCTCTGTCTCTTCTGCTTTTTATCTTTCCTTTCACTTTCTTTTCTCTTTCTTTTTTCCTTTCTTTATCTCTCCTTTTCTTCTCCTTTTCTTTTGCTTTTCTCTTTTCTGTCGTTCTGCTTTTTATTCTGTCTTTTTCTGTACTTGTCTGCGTTTATTTTTTCTTTTTTATTCGTTCTATTCTCCTTTTAGCTTCTTAATGGTTTTTTTTCTTTTTCGTTCCTCTCTTTAGCTTGTCGTTCTTTCCTCTTTCCTTTCTATTTTTTTTTCTGTTTTACTGTACTCTTTCTTCTCTGCTTTTCTTTTTTCTTTGTTTTCTCTTTTCTGTTGTTTTCTGCCTTTTTTCTCATCCTTTCTGTTCGTTCCTGTTTAGCTTCTCTCTTTATTGGCTCCTCCTTTTGTTCCTGTTTTGCTTCTCTTTTTTGTCTCGCTCACTTTTCTGTCTTTCTTATCTCTTGCTTTTCTCTGTCTTTTCTGTCTTTGGTTTTTCTTTTCTCTCATTTCTTTCTGATAGTATTTTCTGCCTCTTTTCGTTTTTTGTTTTTCTTTTCTGTCTCTCTCGTTCTCTTTTTTTTCTCTGTTCTTTCTGCTTTCTTCTCTATTTCATTTCTTTCTTTTCTCTATTGCTTTTGTCTATTTTTTTCTGTTTTTTTCTTGCCTTTATTTGTTTTCATTCATTTTCTCTTTCTTTCCTCTGTCGTTTCTCTTTATTTTCTCGTTCTTTTCTCTTTCCTTTCTGTTTTTCTTTTTTCTACCGCTCTTTTGTGTTTTTTCTGTCTTTCTTTTCTCTCTTAATTTCTTTTTCTTTTATCTTGCGTTTCTCTTTCCTGTCTTTCATTTCTGTCTCTTTTCTCTTTCTTTTAACTCTTTCCTTTCTGTTCTTTTTTCCTTTCTTTTCTCATTTGTTTCTTTCTGCTCCCTCTTTCTCTTCTTTCTCTCCCTTCGCTTTCTCTCTCTCTCTCTCTCTCCTTTTTTTCTCTCTTACTTCTCTCTTGCTTTTCTCTTTTCTTGCTTTTCTGTCTTTTGTCTCTTTCTTTTCTGTTTTTCGTTTCTCGATTTTTTTTCTCTCTTTTGTTTGTCTTTCTTTTCTCTTCTTTTCTGTCCTTTTTTTCTTTTCTCTCCTTTCTCTCGCTCTTTTGTTTCGTTTGTTTTTCTTTCTCTGTTTCATTTGTCTTTTTTGACTTTCTCCTCTGTCGTCCACCCATATTTTCTCTCTATTTTGTCTTTTCTTCGGTCAATTTTTCTCTCGTTTTATCTTGCTTTTCTCTCTTTCTCTTCCTTTCTTTTCTCTTTTTTTCTTCTTTTTCGTTTTGCTGCCCTTTTCCTTTTTGTCTTTCCCTTGTCTTCTGTCTTGTTTCGCCCTTTCGTTTCTTTCTTTTCTCATTCGTTTCTTTCTTTTCTCATTCCTTTTCTCGTTCCTTTCTAATTATAAGGGTCAGCAAAGCCGAAAAAAGTTGAACACAAAATTGCTGGGACTTGGAGGTATTATACTAAACCAAACACATCGGTAACGTAACGTAGTACCTATGGCTGTTGAACGAGGGGCATGTGTTCCAGCCCGAGGTGGTAGAAAAAAAATGAATTTTAAAACTTCTATTTTTCAAATGATCTTGTTATACTTTTGCGGGCCTGCTAGTTATTTATTCTTCAACTAACTATGTGGGAAATGTCCTGTTTATAATCCCCGCATTTTTTTTCACGATGGACTCCAAACGTTGCGAGTTCTAAATCGCTTCTAAAAATCGCTCAACTCAATTTATTTTGCTATGTCTTGCCAATTTTTTTGAAGAGCCAAATGTGAGCTTTGTTTCTTCAAATGCTGTGTGTTTCTTCAATTAAAAACAAGAAATTAATTGCTCATGAACGAAGTTCATAGCATTTATTGTAAACGTGTGCGTCTTTTTAATGCAAAATTTTCGGTTGACAATTTTGAATTTTCGAGTGACTTTTACGCCCTTGACTTTTTGCGTTTCGCGTGATCTAAATTTCTCTCTAAATCACAATTTTAAGCAGCTGAACTCCATTGGCGGCAATTTAAAATTAAATGCAAATTGAAAATTGCGCCGAAACTGGGGCGATTTTTACTTAATTGTGGTATATGTTAACCTTTGTGTTTATTTGAAGCCCACTATTGAACTTCTTAGTCCCATTTAGGCTCCTCACACCCCCCGACTGAAGCAGGCTGCCAATCATTAGAGTTCACACTAGTTGTTCGAGAGCAATTTTTCTGACGTTTAGTCTGTTATGTTTAGTCGATTGAAATTACATTAACTGAATTTTGCGTTTAAGAATTTAAATTACACTATTCAATAGCGCCCTGTCATCCTCTAATCTGAATAACTTTTAAATGCACTTGTCAATCGTCCAGCTACATTATTCCTTTGTATAGCAAAGGTCGAAAGACGGTTTTATCAAACATTATTTTTAATTGCTCTCAAATGAAGTTTGTAGCCATTATTTTAGTCCTGTTGGTCTTTTTATGTCTTGAAGAGAGAGGAGCATTCATTTTCTTTAGGTTTTTAAACAGGAATTCCTATTTATTCGGTTGATTTATGACCTCAAAGCGTAAGCGAACATAATTGCCATGTGAACTAGTTTTTTTCTGAGCAAGAGAAGTCTTTCGATCATGGCTGCGTTGACTGAATGACTTTTAAAAGTGATTTTAGATAATGACACAGCACATATAGCTAACCGTTTTTAGCCCTTTTTCGTCCGTTTGGTTGAAGTTGTTTATTTTTATAGAGCAATGAATGGGGCTATTATTGGACTTCCCTTGGTTTTTAGTTGCTCTCGAACGAAGTTTGGAGCATTTATTGTAAACGTGTCGGTCTTTTTTCATCAAAATTTTTGCTTGACCGTATTGACTTTTCGAGTGGCTTTTGCGCCCTTGACTTTTTTGTTTTGCCTGATCTAAACTTCTCTCATTCGCAAGGGTCAGCAGTTGAACTCGATTTGGGGCAGTTCGCTACTAGAAGTCAAATGAAAACTGCTCCAAAACTGGTGTCGTTGTTTTTACTTTAAATTTTATTAGCAGTTATATGGTATATAATAAGCTCTGATGAGTCATAAGAAACTCTCCTTAGTAAATTTAGTCCTCACCATTTGAGTAGCAGGCTGCAACAAATTTCAACTCCCACTAGTCGTTCGAGAGCAATTCTTCCGACGTTAGTCGATTATGTTGACTTACCTGACTCACAGAAATGACTTCCTCACTCTGAATTTGGCTTTCCTTTAATTCACTTAGGCGGAGCTTTCACTTAATTGCGAATTTTTTTTCTGTCAGTTCAACGAAAGGCTGTGTTATAGTCATTGAGTGCGTTTTTGCTTCAATACAGAAGCTTTTCGAGTGTTTTGGCAGGCTTGTCTGTTCCATCACTGTTTGATTTCTTCAGGACCAAAATGCCCCCCAATACGCCCTGCTAAATGTCCCTAGACTGATGCCTGTTCTGAGCTCTGACAAGATGATGCTGTCTGCGGGGGAGACCCTAACAGATGAACAAGTTCACCTCATTGACAAAAAGTACCCATCACTTAGCAAAATAACCCTCAAGTCCAGAACAGAGAGAGATGAGTTCTTCAAAATATGCAACTCTATTACGTCACAAAGCGCAACACCCGCTTCTTCAAATGACAACAGTTTACTTGTCAGCGGATTCGGCATGCCTAAAAACCACAGTAAGCTTAAAATTATTTCTTACTAATGAAATTAGTCATGTGACAAAAAGGCAGCAAAACAGCCAAATGTAATAGTCTTGATTGGAACATTGAGTTTAAAGTTGAGACCAACACTAATTGTATTTGGACTTACTACGACAGTTCAAACAAGCTACTTTCATTCTTCAAAGCAAACGCTTCAATAAAATGGGTTTCTTTAAAAAATATTTGGAAAAAGAATTTAGTTATTCTAAACTTAATATTTACCAGGAAGGAACTTGTCGGAAAGCTTATTTCTGTATAATTAATCAAGCGGGTTTTCAAAAAAATCAAAAATTCATTATTGTTTGCCTGACTAAGATTTCAAAAACTCTTGTTCTATTTCTGTTTGCCAGCACTAACTAGGTTTGTCTTTCAAATTTTAGACTGATTTCTGTTGTCAATGCCTGATTCTTCTTCAAGCTGTTATCACTGATTAATCCACAGTTAATTAACTTCCTTGAAATAAGTCACATTTCAGGCTTTAAAAAGAGCTCAAGCTCAGCTGCATCGATTTCAACGCAGTCGCCTCAAAGGTCAAATTCCTCAAAAACGAGCTCACAACATCAGTCTCATTCCTCAAATCCTATTGGTCAGCCGATTGCTTCTTCGTCATTTGGAAAGTACGACAGCGCCAAGAAAGAAAAAGAACAACTGGCATCGAATGAGACGCTTTCAGTTCCAGGGAGAGCTGTTCATGGGAAGACATTCACAACTCATAGTGGCAACTCTTCTGTTGAGAGCTTGAATGATAGCTTTACGGCGCATGGGTGAGTGAGTAGCAATTATATTAGTCATGCGGTCTCTTTTTATGCAATTTTTCGTCTGATCCGTTCAACTTTTCGTTCTCAAATACAGGACACAGGTAACGCCCGGAGGGCATTAAGTGGCTGAGAAGCTCTCTTAGAGCCTTACGACTTCCTAGTCTCCAAGTAACTGCTTTGAGGAGACAATTTCATGGCGTGAAGAGCATTTCTTAATTTTGAAAGTGTGATATCCCTCACCCTTCTCAGGCACCCCCCTTCCTCCAGCACCCCCTGTCCACCCTCCTCCTGGCGATTTGGACCCCTCTCGTCCAGCCCTCCCAACCCTAACCCCCCTCCCTCCCTCCCTCGAGGCTATATGCGAAAGTCAGTCGACTATGTTTTTGATATTTTTACCTTTACCTATTTAAGGTAAGGCGGGTTTTTCAGTGAAGGATTTTTGGAGCGTCATTATATTTTTTACGTACTATCAATTATTACACGATCTTTCCATCAGAATTTTCAGTCATCAAGATCGACGAGGCAGTGGAGTTGTAACGAGAAGGAACAGAACGACTTCTACTGGTCTATCCGGTGGAGCAGAGGAACCCACAACTCACTTTGCCTCTGAGTCGGTTGTCAGCGTCAAGAGGCGGAGCTTAGGGGCTAAGGTGGAGGCATGCTACGACCAGCTAAACCAACTGCTCAGTGAAATCATTACCAATCAGGCAGGGATCTTTATACTTTTTATTACAATTAATGTGACGAGTCTGTAACGGTGATGTCCTAAAGTGAACACAATTAGATGAGTCAGAATTAGATGGACATACCACTTGTACAGTCAGAAAAAATGACAGATTCAAAACTTTTACAATGCGCTAACTTAGTGTGACTATAGAAGCTATATTGCTTTGTCAATGTACATACACGAAAAGAGATTTCCAGACCAGGATTCGAACCTGGGTTATTGCGAAACAACGCAATGTCCTAACCACTAGACGATCTGGACCGAAATAAACCCCTTTAGAGTTTGTTCGAATGAGGAAAAAAATAATACACTGTGCATGGCATTTTATTGCACTTTGAGTGTTCTCGAAACTCCTTGACAATAAGTTTGAGATAGTTGATTGGCATTCAATTGTTATTCGCGAGTTGCATGTGAGATGCTTTGTTTCCTCTTCGCTATATTTTACAAAATAAATTAAAAGATTGCATCGGCCGGGAATCGAACCCGGGTCTATCGCGTGGCAGGCGACAATTCTACCACTGAACCACCGATGCTCAGGATAGTCCCCTAGATCTCTTGACCGTAACTTGACTACGTTGCTCTTATCACCTTAAAAATTTTAGGGATAAAGGAAATGACAGTATGCGTTTTATGCCGTATGATATTTAACCAAGGATAATTAACCAAATAAAATGACCAAGATATCCAGGGCTCTTGAAATCTGGATATATTCTGGTTTCTCCTTGCCTTGTGCTTTCTACGACCCTCTTTACTTGATTTTAGCCAGGAAAGAAAAGTTTTTATTATTGATCGCATCGATGGTTTGTTTTCGATTCATCGTTTTCCTCGGGTTTTGGTGCGACCATCTGAGGACTGCAATTTTTCATTGACTTCTGTTAATCAGCTGCTGAGTTTGTGAGCGCAACGTCACTTGTTACTTGCTGCTGTTGAATAAGTTTTTTAATTGCCGCCATCATCTTGTCAGCAGGCTATTGTTGCGGCCTGTTTATTTATACTATTCAGAGAATTTGAATCGAATTGGGACGCCACCTTTTTTGCAACTGCCAAGATGTAAACTGAGCGTTGCAATATTGTGGCGTTCCTGGTTTTTACAATTCAAAGAGTTTGAATTGTATTGTTCCGTTGTCTTTTCACGACTCGTAGAGGAGTAATGGTGATCTATTTTACAAACGGTGACTTCTGATTTTTGAGGATGCCTTAGAGGAAGTCAAAGAAGTGTTTATGTCAATCTGCTGAACAAAAGTAAAAAAAAAATAAGAGAGTTTAGAGAAGTTTTGTTGAAGCATCATTGTGAAAGGGGAGACAAGTAGGTGTACAAAAATTTGGCGTAAATATTTGGCGTAAGTGAGAATACAAAGCGAGGAAAGAAAGTCAGAACAGAAAAAAGAAAAGAAAGTGAGGAAAGAAGGTGAGAAAACAAAGTGAGAAAACAGTGAGGAAAGTGAGAAGTGAGAGATATGAATAGAGTGAGAAAGAAGGGAAGAGAAGATAGTGAGAAAAAAGCGAGAAAAGAAAGCGAGAAAAGAGAGAGAAGAATTTGCGAAAAGAAAGTGAAAAAAGAAAATGAGAAAAGAAAGTGAAGAAAATAAATTGAGAAAAGAAAGTGTGAAAAGAAAATTTAAAAAAATGAGAAAAAGTCAGAACAGAAAAAAAGAAAAGAAAATGAGAAAAGAAAGTGAGGAAAGAAGGTGAGGACCAAACTGAGAAGGTTGTGAGAAAAAATTGAGGAAAGTGAGAGAAATGAAAAGAAAGAAAGGAAGAGAAGAAAATAAGAAAAGAAAGTGCGAAAAATGCGTGAAAAGAAAGCAAGAAAAGAGAGAAACGAAATTGTGAAAAAAAAGTGAGAAAAGAAAGCGAGAAAACAAAGTGAGAAAAGAAAGTGAGGAAAAAAGTGAGAAAAAAAGAGAAAAAAGAAATTGAGAATCGAAAGGGAGGAAAAAAGTGAGAAAAAAGTTAGAAAAGAAAGCGAAAAAAGAGAAAATCAAGTGAGAAAAGAAAGGACAAAAGTGAGAAGTGAGAGAAATGAAAAGTGCTAATCTTTTTAGGTTTGTTTCTGTCCGGCACTCGGCTTTTTGACCGACAGACAGAATAACTTAACTTCGTCTGCAACCATTCAATAGCAACTATAATTTGATGCTCATTAATTTTGGATTTCAGCTTTAAAGCTTTGCTGCAGTCCTTTTATTGGTAAAGCAGTCATTGTTGAAACTTAAATTTAGCGAAGAAAAACGAAGAACGGTTAAGCGAAAAGAAGCGAGGAAAATAACTGAATTGCAGGATAAGAGTCCGAGGCAATGAAAAAATCTGAACAAATTCTCACAAACCTCAAGAGCAGTTCGACCTGCCCGCCTTAATTAATCTTGATCACCAATGGATGCTTACCAAACCGTCGGCCATCTTGGATATGCAAAAATCAAAGCATTATGAAAGATAATATGTAAAAAGAACAATCGGTATTGCATTAACGCAACTTCAATTAAATGTCAACGGCTCAAGGTCTCACACGAGCGCACGCACACAAGTACGCACACATTTACACACACACACACACACACACACACGGAAACAGGTATGCGCAAACACACAAGCATAAAATCAATGTCCAAATTCAGTGGATGTACTCCATGCCATGATTAACGTCAATTCAGCTGAAGGTCACAAACACGCACATTCTCTAACAGACACACACATACAAGTACGCACGCACACACACAGTCACATAGACGTAGGCAGTCAAGTTAAGAGAACGTTCGAAAACGAATCCAACGTTTGAAAACCAAGCAAACGTTCGAAAAATAAGCAAACGTTTGAAAACGAAGTTAACGTCCCAAAACCGAAGAGCAAAATGGTCATTTGAATGCGTACTTGCGCGCACACACACGCGCGCGAACACACGCATGCGCACTCACAGACTCACGCAAGCACAAACAAATACACATTACCCACACGCAAGCTGAAACCAAGCCACAGAACACACGCACATGTGCAGATTTGAGCGTTGTTAGCCATTGCGCATCACATGCAAAACAAATGAATGCAAAACGCTAGGCTGCATGTTCAAGGACCGTAAAAACATGTGAAGATTGGCGCTTAAACATGGTGGTTTAGCATTGGAGTTAGAATTATTTTTTTTTGATCACGTGCGGTTTTTTGAAAGCAGTTTTTTCAAACTCAAACATCCTCAGCCTAGTACGTCTGGGGTCATTTTTGAACTTTTGGAGCAAATGCCATACTTTTAGGCGCATTTTTGAGATTTTTGTTGCCATTTTGTCCTATTGAACGCTTTTTAGCGGTTTTTCTTATCTCCTTCAATTTGTTGTAGCGTTTTGGGAGTTGTGATTAGCCATTGTTTTTCTACCGGTTCGATAATCTTTCGATTTGATTGATATTGATTTTGAGATATGTTTGTTAAAGAATTTGGAGTAATTTTAATTTCTATAACTTGTCAAAGCTTTTTGAAGTTGCTTTTTTTCTGTTCACTGTCTTATTGGGAGCTATTCGTAAGGTAAATTATCAAGAGGTGACACTTTCCTTTTACACGCGGGCCTCTTTCATAGACAAAAAGAATCATTTTTGTAAATCTTCAAGTAGTTTTTGTTTTTCCCTTAAATTGTTGTTAGTACTTCTATTTAAACTGTTTTCTTTGTTTTTCCCCGGTTGGTAGTCAATTATTGAATGAAAACCGTTATTTTCGACCGTTATTTTGTCAATAGTTAGCTAGGAGTCACAAATTCTGAAACTGTTTCAGATATTTTGTTATCCGATTTGGCTTTTCTCATTCATTAATTTCTGGGTCATTAATTTTGAAAATTATTTGTGTCATAGTTGGTTTGGGCCATAATGAATATCTACTTCGAGTTGGCTCTGGATTCTTTCGGCTTTGTTCACACGCTATTCGGTCAATATTTTCTTATCAAACAGAAGTCAAATTGGAGTAGTGATTTTCATCAAACTGGAATGTTAAGAGGAGCTGAAAACGAGTATCATGGTTTATTGTTTTCGAATTGCTTTTTAAGTGACGTAAGAAAATGGTGTTTAAATAAATTTTTGGTTTTTGATATCAAATTGTTTTTCACGTGCGGCAATTTGACTTCTGTTTTTACTGCTTTTCTCTTCATTTTCTGTACGAAATTTTTAAAAGGCGATATATGTTTTGCTTTACCGCAGTTTACGTCTTGCTTAACATTTTGCGTAAAATGTTTAACAACTTTTTGATCTCTATAGGCTGTTTTCATTGGTTGATCATTCTGCTCAAAGTGCTTTTAAAGAGTAAATCATCCAATTTATTCTTTGATGTCAAAAAACGAAATCAAGAATATAAATCGGATAAACCTTGGTTTAGATTACCGTTATCAGATTTTTGTTCTAAGTAGTCCTAGTTACCAGGTATAATGTTTATTGCTAGTGAAACTAACACCTGTATCCTCTCTTTTAGAAACAGGAGTTTGGTCAACTGGAAAATCCTATCGAAATACCGCACACTTTTGCCTTTTTTCCAATCCCGGTTTGTGTCAAGGGGGGCTGTTTTCGGGCAATCGGCCTGGTATGTGATCTGTAAATTGCGAAACTTTTTTGACCAAACATGACAAATGTCACTAAAAACTGACTTCATTCACTCAAACTAGAAAATAATAGAGCTCTATTATTTGAAAGACGTCGGTGTTTGTCATTGGATTGGTCTATTAAAGAGGGTTCCCAGTGATCAATTTTGCAGGCATTTTCCGACAATCCGACGTCTCTGTTTGATCGTATCATTCTCTAAACGGCTTTAAAAAACCAAATTGAAGGTCATTTGTGGACACTCGTAATAATTTCATGATTAATAGATGATGTTCATTAATGAGTGCTGTTGCTGAAAGGGTTCTGAAGTGAAATGAGTTTAATTAATTAAAAGTTTTTCTTAGGATATGCTTTTGATAGTTTTCTATGGGCCATGAAATGATGGGGAGGGAAGCCCTAATTGTCTCTTTTTCGTCACTATATTTCATCCGCTTCGATCATTTTTAAAGCTATGAGGATCAGATTTTCAGATCATGTCAACTTGTAGTGCATAAGAAACCGTAGTGCATAACCGCTGTGAAAGTCCCCAAACTTTTATCTATTTTGAAATTTCTCGTCAAATTGCTTTTATTTACAACAGAAAACTGACGTAAAAATGTTTTCATGATCATGTCATGATCTTAAAATGAAGACATAAAAAATTTTAGGTCAGTTTTCTGTTTTACTCGTAGACGAGTACGACGTGTGTGGTCCCATGACCGTTGGGTTTTAAGATATTTGTTGAAATAAAACAAGCGATTCACGAGAGGTCAAATTATCTTTCTTTCAGTCTCTCGAGGAGGGTGAAACAATAAAGGGCAACATCTCATCTTTGATGTCGGAGTTGTCTGACTTGAAGAAATCAACCACAACTGTTCCTAATTCCCAGCTATCGTCCATAAATGAAAACAACTCTTCTAGTGCGAGCAATACTGCCTCTTCACCGGTCATCCGATCGGAGAGTTGTAAACCGAACTTAGAGGCCTCGGGTACTGAGAGCGAATTGGCGGCTGTTGCTGGAGATAATGCAGGATCTAAGAGGCCATTCAGCTTTACACCTGCTGATTCGAACTTCAAACAACAACAACAACAGTCTTCTGGTAGCAGGCGGAGCTCAATGACAGGCAGTGTCATTTTCGAGATACCCCAAAAGGTTTGTCATTTGTCTTTACTTCAACTCTTGTGTCCAGACACGATGGCTAGCTTTCAAGACCATGCAAGATTCTTGTGAGACTATAGGGAGATTATACATAATCATACCAGTCTTGCTAGATACTTTCAGGATAACCACCGTTGGAGTTTGGCTATGGTTGCTTTTTAGGCGTGCTATCATTTATCTGATACCTCAAACACCCCCCCCCCCCCACCCCCGAAGAACAACTTTTCTTACGAAGTAACACTCTTCCTCTTGGTTCTGTTAATGAGACCATTACTTTTTCGACAAAAAATAGTTTGTGTTGAAAATATTTGAAAACAAAATTCGAAGGCTTTCCCATTACAGCCCCTTCCCCTCCCCCCCCCCCCCCCCCACACACACACACACAAAATTACACCCCCGCTTACCGCTTATGGTATGTTTACCATGATGGGGGTATAGGTTATCTGACCACTAAGGTGACCACTATAGGTTATCTGACCACTTGTTTTCCCTCAATTTATCCCTTGATTATGTTGTGGGTTTTGTTCCAGCGAAGTGTCAGCTGCAGTTGTGGAGGTGAAGCCACTCAATACATATCAGAGTGAGTTTGAGATCATAAGAGACCTCTTTCTTGTTTTGTTGCCTGTCTCGACATGTTACTCGGCTTCTGTTTTCAGATTGGAAGCTGCCATTGTGGCCAAAAACAATCACCTCATGGCCGCCAAAGATCACATCACCAAGTGAGTCATTTTTCATTAGAAAGGGTTCTGAAGAACCTTAAGACTGATTTCAAATTCCCAAAAGTGGATCAGAAGAATTTTAAACTGAACAAGTGAAAAAAAAAATTAAGCAATGTATTTAATGGCTGCCATTTTGCGATCGGTCCAGTAGTCATTTTTTCTTTGAGACGTTACATGATATCGAATTTTGTGTTGCGTAGGCTGGAAGAGGAGCTCAAGTCGAAGAAAGACGAGTTGATGAGGAGTAAAAAAGACACTCTTCAGATGCAGTTAGACTCACTTATCAAAGACAACAAGACTGTCGGAGAGTTCAAGCGAGTCCAACAGTTAGTAGATATTCGAAATTATGATTTTAGCAAAGTTTCTAATATTTATTTTAGTCCCGTGGTCTTTTTACAGGTTTTTTAGCCGAAACCAATTTGTTCATGACTTGAATTTTGACTTTCTCTTTGAACATTGACTTCTGTTTCCGAACATTTTACTTTAACAGTAGCTTAGTATCTAATGTATAGTAATTAGGAACTGCTGGTAAAATGCAAGGTCGAAAGGTTGTTTTGAAAACTTTTCTTCCCATAAAACTATAACAGCGTCCCTCCGCCCCATTCAAGCTTCACGCACCCCCACCTACCTACCCCCGTCTAAATGTGCACCTCGCCTAACTACCTCCCCCATAAACTGATTGTCGAGATAAGATCAAACAAACTAGAAATAAAGTTTATGCCTGTTTTGAGAAAGAAAGTGAAGCACTCGTTTCTTTTCTCAATCTCAATAATGAATTTCAAAGTGAACAGAACATGGACGATAAGGTCGGCAACTTTCTGCAAACACTTGTAACACAGTTTTACTGCATACATGTACTAAAACCGGACGGGATGCTTCTACAAAATGGATAACCAACGAAATTACAAACAGCATAAAATACAAACGCCCTACCAAAGTTTCCACAAAACTATAAATTTTTTTGACGAAAAATGCTATCATTAGAAACGGAATAAAACATCAAAAAATAATAAGAATGGCCAAAAAAGAATATTTTGAACGTATTTTAAATTAATATTTAGCCGCGTCAAAGAAGTTCTACAAGTGCGAAACTCACTTTGTGGTCGACAAAAACAACATGCACAGATACTCAGGAACAATTTTTCGAGTCGAGAAATTACCGATGATTTCGATAAAGCCAATGCGTTTAATGATATGCTCAAAGATACAGTTGGGCGACCAATTGATCCTCTTCACAATGATCATTGTCTTAAAAAGGCATCCATTAGTGATCAATATTTTTTCTATCCAATGACTTCATGAATGACAAGATATTGTCTTCCAACTTCGAGATAAGGCAATTGGTCTAGATGGAATATCTTCCAATATTTTGAAATTTAGCTTTCCGGTAATTCGTCACTTTTTATTGGAGCTACGCAGGAATACGATTTTTGCCAGATTGCGGATAGGTTTCTTGCGTAATACCTCTACGGAGGAAGGGATCGAAGACCTGTATCAAGAATTACCCTTCTTTTTTATCCGCAGTAAGTAAAGTTCTAGAAGGAGCTCGTCATTTGTTGTTAATTGAAATTTCTGTATCCCAAGCAGTTTGAATTTCGGTCGGGTCACTCAATATGACATTCCCTCATTGAAATAATTGAGCGGCTTCGAGAAAGTGAATATCGAAATATGTCGGTTTTACTAGATTTGCGGAAAGTTTTTGACACTGTAAATCATGATGATTACTTATAATTTTTTTGTATCCATGGTACTTACTTGCAATGTTTTAAGTTTACCCCACCCCCCCCCCCCCCAGTGGTTTTTACTCTCCCAGATACAAACTATATGCTGTTATATAGCACGTTACTATGTAAAAAAATAGCTCGTTCGCCTGGGGCGTAAAAGATTTGAGCCCACTAAGCTTGGGGGGGGGGGGGGGCAAAACAGAATAGATCCAGATTTTCTTTTATTTGGGAAGTTATTTTATCCACATTTTCTTTTATTTGGGAAATTATTTTTTCCCCTTTGTTTTGGTTTTTTTTTTTCATTTTTGGAGTTTGGAGTTTTTTTCATTTATGGTTAGTTTGGAGGTTAAATATTTTATGGCTCTTCGGCTCTTGCGGTATTCCACCGGCTATGCTTTTTATGCAATTTTTCTCTGAATCAATTTTTCGTCTGAAGCTTCTGACTTTTCGTCCTCAAAACGGTATAAACAGGTGACGCCCGGAAGTAATAAGTTCTCTTAGAGCCTTACGGCTCTCCAGTCTCTAAGTTCTATGTATGCGATTCACCGAAACTGTTTAAGACATAAATTCGTGTTGCAATGCTAATGTTCACAGCCCTAAAGCTAGCCTCCCTAAGCTGGAGTTACTGAAGAAGACAACCGCTCGCCAGTCGTTTGCGAGAAAATCGCCCGACGTTTATTTAACTGTTTTTAACTTCAGATAAGGTGATTTAATTGCTTGTTTATTTCAGGAATCTCAACAAGAGTACGTCTTCTTCGTCAGCGCCTGCAGAGACCAGCGGTTCTGGACCAGATGCTACCTCTACTTCCCACAACACACTTGACTGCTCCTGTGGATGTGAAGGGGAGCAAAATATGTGCTTTTTCCATCTTCAGAAATACTCACAAAAGAGGGGATCCATTCCAAATGCTGCTGATGGTAAGAATTTCTTGGCTCGTTATGAGAGGCCATTTCTTAGCCCATTGGGCTATCCAATTATGGCAGTTGTTTCAAATAAATTGTACATATCTTCTCGCACTGAGAGCAATTCGGACGATGTTGAACTTTTATTTTAAAATAACAAACAAGCGAAAACGTTTGAATTTGCTGTAAAGTTTGACAAAAGCAGTTTTTGATTTGCTCTGAAGAAATTTTGAAGCAATTATTTGGGTCCCTTTTAACCCTTTTTACAAGTGGATTTTTGTTTGTTTAAGACTGCTCTAATTACGCACTGAAATTTTAAAATCTATTATTTTGATGCAAAGCTGCAGTAATTAGCTTCCAGTAATTAGTTGGCCAGTGTGGAGGCTTCAGCTGCAGCCTTGAATGAAATTGATCTGAAACTTCCTGCAGCAGTGAACTTGCCTAAAACCCTAGAAGTTTTTTTCAGATAAAACGGCGTCCTTATCTCCCCTAGGACCTCAAGAGAGTGACGAGAGTGACATGAAGGGAGCGAGTGGTATTGGTACTAGTCTGCTTGTTGTGGGTGGAGACAGTAGCGAGACCTCTCCTTCGTCATTTCTCAAATCCCCTCTACCTCAAAACACAAGCTTGTCGCCATCCGATAACTTAAAGGTAATAACATGTCCATGCGGGACGGGACCCTTAAAGCCCATATCTTTTTGTGACCTAGAAAGTCGTGGTCCGTTAATTTTGCATTATGTCCTGGAATCCGTGTTCCCATCTCTAAAAAGAAACACTTTGCTTTTCAGAGTATATATTTACACCATGACCGTGCAACTTCGAAGTGTATTTTACTTGTGTTTACTATTTTCGTGGTACTGTAGTTCAAATAAAATGTCTTAACAGAGTAGATGCGTCATTTCATAAACAGTGTCAGATTTGGTATGTTCTATCAAGATACCGCAACGATAAACTTTAAAAAACTGGTTTTCGTGCCATAGTAAAAATGATCACCCAGTTTGCCCACCTTAGAGGAAACTTTGAAAACCTAGTAAGACTTTTTTACGGTGCGGTACCACGGCCTTACCGAGTTTTCCAAGTTTGGGCAACCAGGGCATGGCAAAACACTTCACAGGATTTAGTGTTACGTGTGATTTAAAAGCTTTCAAATGACCAAAATTGAGGAGCTTGTACTCTATTTTTTTTACTCTAATTCACACAGATAGAGTGAACAAATCTAATTGATGATTAAAACTTTATCATCTCAATGGTCGTCATGTTCGCGAAGCAGTCGGTTATTCTCAACCGTAAATGATATCAATTGCGTCGTAAAATTAAACAATGTACAATGAATATAATTTGGATTACAGTGGTTGTATGTTATTGACGCAACGGGGTGCTATAAAAGTTGCTGTGTGGGGTCAGTGATCCGGTTAATTAATCTAAACCACTTTATTCGAAAGTTCTCTCTCATATGGCTAGATTGATTGAACTGGCCAACTTTCACTCAAGTCGTTAGCCGATCAGTTTTAATCAATCTGAAAGAAAAGAATTATTTTTGTTTTTTCTTTAGCTGATTATAGAAAAAAAACATGATAATGATGTAGATGAAAGGGTATTTGAGATGAATTGAAAGCTTTCAAGTTATTAAGTATTACCTGGATTTTTTTTATATCGAACGTCATTTTAGCCATCCATTCGCAATAATATCAAAAGACATGTGAACAGAAAGATAAGAGAACGTGCATCGCTGCGATTTTTCAGAAAGATATTGTGAATAATTTATGCGATTAAACCATGATAAATAATAAGGGGAATTAGTAATTACTTTGTGACGCAGATTGGAAACGATCTAGATCTAATTTAATCTCCAAATTTGAGCAGCGTCACTGATTTTGTGGCTGTATATTAGCAACTGTTTGATATATTTAGAATCCAGACTCGGCCTCATTAGCGATCAAAGCTTCCCAGATGCCGTATGGGGGCACAGTGGCATCTCCCCCCGTAGATACTGTGTTGCCGGCTGTTATGACGTCATCCCCACACATTAACAGCAGTAATTTTGTCTATCCAGCCTCTGCTGCGGCTGCTGTTGCCTCTTCGGGTTCTGTTGGTGCTAATCAAGGAGCTATCGCTGCACAGACCACCACTGCAGGTAATTTGAGAGATGACAACCCATGTCCATTAAAAGGCTACAGAAAATGTTTATTTTATTACAGCTGCGAAGCTGTAAGCTGAGCGTAGCTATTTTGCGGTGCTCTTGGTTTTTTACAATTCAAAGAATTTGAATTGTATTGGGGCGCTGTGTTTTTTACAATTCAAAGAATTTGAATTGTATTGGGGCGCTGTCTTTTTACGACTCGAAGAGGAGTATTGGAGAAGTCCTTTTTTTTAATCAATTTTATTGGAGTGATTTTTAAAGCGGGAAATGAAACGCGTGAAAAAATTTGGAGTGGTTTTTGTGCTGAACAAAATTTGAAGAGTGGAGCGAAACGAGAGTGGTTTTTGTTCATACCGCTGTTTTTGAGAGAGCGATAAATTGATGTGTGAAAAAATTTTCTCTAAGCGAGCGAAATTTTTTGTTCACATGCGGCCTTTTAAAACCGTTTTTTTTGTTATTTTTTTGGTTTAGAGGTCTGATTATGATATTGTGTGATGCTTAGGGTTGTTTTAATAGTGGTTAGCAAGTTTTTGGTCATTAATAAGATTTTTATACCATTTTGCTGGTTTTTCAGCTATTTTGCTGACTTTTAGGCGAATTTTAGCAATTTTTTGCGTTTTGTTTTGTTATAATGCTTTGTAATGGCTTTGAATAGACGCATGTTAGTAACTGAGTTTTTAGATACCAAGTGATTACATTCTCTTAGGTTTGAAACGATTTTTTTGTTTAGAAAAATGACAATAAACTGAAAAATTTTGAATTATTTTTCTTAATTTTTTGCTGTTTTTCGTTTTTTTTTTCTAAAATTAGAAAAATTATTCAGCCTATTTGACTTTCCTATTGTTTTCAAAGTCTTCCAGTACTAATTCGCTCCAATTAACGTTTTTTGGGTCTATGTGCTCCCGTGAAATTAAAAAAAAAGCTCAATTTTTTCTAAGATTTTTTTTCACTTTTTTTAAATGCCCTTCGTGTTCTTCAATTTTTTATAGCATTTGGGGATGCCTATAGTCCAAATTAGTTGTCCTTGATGCGTGTTGATGATTTTGATTTCAATTTTGAATCATTTTGTTGAAGATAATTGAGTAACTTTTTTTTATGCAGAGTTCCGCAAATTTTCGTGTTTTTTTTTTGGAATTTTTGCTGAGTTCTTCTGATTGTCTGCTTTTTGCTAGTTTTTAGTGGTCTAGCTTTTGATAGGAGCTTTTCTAGAGGTTTTGTTGAAATATATTTAGTGCTCTTTTCAATGACAAATATCACTAACTTTTCTTAAACACTAACTTTATTTCTATTTTTTTCGTTCTTCGTTTTTACTCATAAATAAACAATGATTTGGATTGATGGACACTTGACCAGATGTAGTATTAAAAGTTTTTTGAAATAATGATTTGATTTCAGCATAATGGTATTTGATTCATTATTTGTGGCCAATTTTTTTTGTTTTTTTTACAGAAAACATTTTTGGTTTTGTTTTTCATTTCCTTTCTTTTACCTTCGTTTATTCTACTTGAAATTTGTGTTTGGCTTTTGTCTCAAATAGCAGTGATTCAACAAAATTAAACTAAACCTATTTCACGGGTTTTCGCCAAAAGTTGTTTTTAAACTTGCAACTCAATGTAAAATTTTTATCACGTGCTTTATCGTCTTTTCTGGTCAGTTATTTTTTCGTTGTTCTTTTTCTTTTTTTTTTGTTTAAAAGTGACAAGTGTTATTCAGTAGGATAAGCATTATGTTAGTTATTGTGGTCAATCAGTAGAATAAGTTTTATGTTTGTTTTGTTAGGGGCGCTCGTTTTTTCCTTCGAGTCGTTTCCGGAATTCTTCCGGCTATGTTTTTTTTTTTAAGATCTGTTCACACATTTTCACGATTTTTGAAGTCAAATTGGAGTAGTGATTTTGGTCACGCCGAAACAGGAAATGGAGCGAAAAAGCGAGTGGTTTTGCGGCGTGAATTTTTTTCGCTCTAATTTTAAAGTAGAGTGAGAAAACGGTGTTTGAACAAAAATTCGGTTTCTCGGTAGTGGTTTTTTGTTCACATGCGGCAATTTCACTCTGATTTTTACTGTTTTTTCGATTTTTTGGATCGGATTTTTTTCACAATGGTTCTCCCAATCCATTCGCAGCTCATTCTAGGCCTAGTTTTTTTGTTTGAATTTTAATTCTCATTTCTCGCTAGTGGTTTTTTCGTTCACATGCGGCTTTTTGATATTGATTTTCTGTTTTTTTCTTACTTTTTTTGTTCTGATTTTTTAAAAATAGTTTTCTTAATTCACTGATAGTCCCTTCTAGGTCTAATTCTTCTGTGTAGTCAATGAAAATTCTTTGAATTGTACGTCAGGACTTGTCCTGCTATGTTTTTTTTAAGATGTGTTCACATATTTTTCAATGACTTCGATCTTTCAAAACGGGATAAACAGGTAAAGCCCAGCGGGCAATAAGTTTCATTAGAGGCCCAAAGTGGAAGTTAGTAGTCCTTCAAATGCTTAGAGTGTTGCAGCTGCTGGGATGGCCTCAATTGAAGGTTAAAAAGTCTTTTTTAGGAGTTTTTGGGCTCAAAATGGTGCAATTTTTCATGTTTTTTTTGTAATTTTTTAAATTTTTTGCTTGATTAGTCTTAGGTTGAAGTTTTTAAAAGTTGATGAAGGCCTTTTGCGAGAAAAAGGTACTTGTTATGACCAGTTTATGAGCTATATGTTCTGGTACTACAAACACAAACACACAAAATGATACTAGTTTTTGCACTTTTTTTCAAGTTTTTTGAAAATTTTTGTCATTTTTTGCGTTTTTCCAGCTTCAGTGGCCAGGGAACCTCCTTTAAGGTTTGATAATAGGGCACTGTATAATTTCCAGTAACAATGGAGGTGTTTTCAACATTTTAAGGTCTCAAATTTTAGCATTTTTTTAAATAAAATCTGCAATTTTTTTGAGGTTTCTTAAAGTTTTTGTCAATTTTTGATATTTGTCCATTCTCAAGTGCCAGGAAACCTATTGCACGGTCTGAAAACAGTTTTTGCTTAGTTGTTAGTTTTAATGGATTTGTTTTCAACAATTTAAACTTTCGAATTTTGAAAATTTTTTGATAAAACTTTCAAGTTTTTTTCAAGACATTTGTCTTTAATTCAGTTTTTCTCGCCTGAGTAGCCAGATAACCTACAGGGTTTGATAGTATGTTATTAAATAGTTGCTAGGGGATAATTGGATGGTTTTTTAACATTTTAATAGACGAGTTTCTGTTTTTTGAAATGTGAAATTTTTTACAAAAATTATTGCCTATCGATCTTTGAACCAATTGATTTTTTAAGACTTGGAATTGGTTTACTGGATAGCCTCTAGAGACACTTGAATCATTTTTCAAGAAATGGTTCTTAAGATATTAATGTCACGATTTTCAGCAACATTTCATTAAAATTTCAGTTGATATTTTTAGTTTTTGATAATTTTCGAGTTAATCGGTCTTCAAGCGCCAATGAATTTTTTCAGGCCTTGCAGATATAATACTGCACTAATTTCAGAAAAAAAATTTGGTTGTGAACATATTTTTGAAATAGGTATATTTAAAGGGGTCAAATATTGCCTTAGGGGTAAAAGCTTCCAAGTTTTATCAAGGATTATATATTTGTTTAGATGGTTTGGTTCTCAATTTTTTGAGATGATTTTGTTTTTGTTTTGGCAGGTATCGTTGAATTGATCTGCTATCCAGGTAGAGTAAATCTAAGTTTTTCAATCAACTCTTTGAATTGTATATCAGGACTTGTCCTGCTATGTTTTTTTGTTTCGTCGTCTGACGCTCTTTTTTCGTTTTACATTTGTTCACACAGCAAAGCTGAAAAAGTCAAATTTTCTGAATGACTTCTTCCTCTCACTAACGGCAGTTGCGCGCGTGACGTCATTTCTCACTCGCTTTAGCAAAAGTTTTTAGGGTATTTGCGTGATTAGATTTTGACCATACGTGACTTACCTCACTCAATAAAATGACTTTTGAACTTTAAAACTTAAGTTTAATTTGAATTTGTTTAAGGTCAAACGAACTCATATGTACAGTATAGGTCCCTAATAGGAGGCTTCTGCGGAATGAATTTTAACAAGCTTTATTAATTTATTGCGGAATGTTTTTCAACTAGTTTTTTGAGCGGCGTCGATTTTTTTCAATTTAGATCTTTATCTGTTTCTATCTCTATTATATGGCACGCAGGTCTATTCTTTCGCAGCTATTCAGGCAATCTGCCGGCTATGTTTTTATTATAGCTGCGAAGCTCTAAGCTGAGCGTAGCTATATTGCGGTGCTCTTGATTTTTTACAATTCAAAGAATTTGAATTGTATTGGGGCGCTGTCTTTTTACGACTCGAAGAGGAGTATTGTAGAAGTCCTTTTTTAATCAATTTTATTGGAGTGATTTTGAAGCTGGAAATGAAACGCGTGAAAAAATTTGGAGTAATTTTGGGGCTGAACAAAAGTTAAGAGCGGAGCGAAAAGAGAGTGGTTTTTGTTCATACCGCTGATTTTGAGAGAGCGAGAAATTGATGTGTGAAAAAATTTTCTCTAAGCGAGCGAAATTTTTTTGTTCACGTGCGGCTTTTAAAAGCAGTTTTTTTGCAACTTTTGATGGTTATGGGGTTTGATTATGATATTGTATTAGTTTTATGCTTGTTTTGACAGGAATTGAGGGTTTCAAGTAGTTAATTCTGAGTTTATTGCTAATTTGGAGGTATTTCATCAGTTTTGCTGATTTTAGACGAAATTTAATGATTTTTTGCCTGTTTTTTTTGTATTAATGCTTTAAGTGAGATTTGAATGGAAGCTTGTTACTTAGGGAATATTCAGGTACCAATTGACTAAAATTTTATTGGTGTAAATCATTCTTTTGTTCGGAAAATTGACAGAAAATTTGAGAATTTTTAAACCATTTTTCTTTTTTTTTTGCAGTTTTTTTTTTCTTAGTCTTAGACAAGTTTCTGAGCCTAGTATGACTTGCCCATTGTTTTGCAAGCTTTCCATTGCTCTAATTGGCAAGGAATTTTACTCGGCTTTAAATTCCTTGTACTATTAAAAAAACTCAAGTTAAAAAAAACTTAATAAGTTTTTGTAGTTTTTTGTTCAATTTGTTTTTGAATGCCGTTTCTATTCTTCCTTAATTTTTTTATGGCATTTGTGGAGGTTCAGGGTTCACAATAGTTGTCCGAGTTGTGTAGCCAAAAGTATAGTAAATTTGAGTTTAATGCTAATTTGTAGATTTTTGATCAGTTTTGCTGATTTTTAGACGAAATTTAATTAGTTTTTGCCTGTTTTTTTTGCTTTAATGCTTCAAGTGAGATTTGGATAAGAGCTTGTTAAGAAATATTCAGATACCATTTGACTAAGGTTTTCTTGGTATAACTCATTTTTTTCTAAGGAAAATTAACAGAAAAATTTTGGAGGAAAGTCTTTCTTATTTTTGGAAGTTTTTTTTTAAATCTTGGACAAGTTTCTTAGCCTTTTATGACTTGGCCCTTGTTTTGCGAGTTTTTCACTGCTCTAATTGCAAAGAAATTTTATTCGGCTTTATGTTTCTTTGTACTATAAAAAAACTCAAGTTAAAAAACTTAAATTTTTATAGTTTTTTTGTTCAATTTGTTTTTGAATGCCGTTTCTATTCTTCTTTAATTTTTTAATGGCCTTTATGGAGTTTCACGGTTCACAGTAGTTGTTCAGTTGTTTAGTCATAAGGATGGGCAATTTTCTCCGAGTCGTTTCCGGAATTCTTCCGGCTATGTTTTTTTTTAAAGATCTGTTCACACATTTTCATGATTTTTGAAGTCAAATTGGAGTAGTGATTTTGGTCACGCCGAATCAGGAAGTGGAGCGAAAATGCGAGTGGTTTTGCGGCGTGAATTTTTTTCGCTCTAAATTTAAACTAGAGTGAATTTCGCTTTCTCGCTAGTGGTTTTTTTGTTCACATGCTGCAATTTCACTTTGATTTTTAACTTTTTTCGATTTTTTGGATTGGATTTTTTTCTAAATGGTTTTCCGAATCCATTCATAGTCCGTTCTAGGTCTAGTTTTCTGTTTAGTCAATGAAAATTCTTTGAATTGTACGTCAGGACTTGTCCTGCTATGTTTTTTGTTTCGTCGTCTGACGCTCTTTTTTCGTTTTACATTTGTTCACACAGCAAAGCTGAAAAAGTCAAATTTTCTGAATGACTTCTTCCTCTCACTAACGGCATTTGCGCGCGTGACGTCATTTCTCACTCGCTTCAGCAAAAGTTTTTAGGTTATTTGCGTGATTAGATTTTGATCATACGTGACTTACCTCACTCAATAAAATGACTTTTGCACATTAAAACTTAAGTTTAATTTGAATTTGTTTAAGGTCAAAGGAACTCCTATGTGCAGTAAAGGTCCCTAATAAAAGGCTTCTGTGGAATGAATTTTATCAAGCTTTATTAGTTTATCGCTGAATGTTTTTTACCTAGTTTTTTGAGCGGCGTCGATTTTTTTTTTTCAATTTAGATCTGTATCTGTTTCTATCTCTATTATATGGCACGCAGGTCTATTCTTTCGCAGCTATTCCGGCAATCTGCTGGCTATGTTAATAATAATTGGAGCGGTATAGAACCAGTTGTTTCGAAGCCGCAGCCAGTGAAATTAATGGCACGAATTCTGTTTTCAATTTTTAAATTGGAATAGCCCCGTTTTAATTTACTGAACTGGGATGGACCTGTTCTTTTGTATGCAATTTGACTTCCGCACTCATAAACGAGAAAAAAATAGGTAAAGCTCATGGGCAATAATTCGCCGCGCACTACTATTAGTAGTATCTAAACAGACGTTTCACCTCAAAAGTTTTGAGTAGGCTTAAATTGGTGGTGTAACTTGGCTATTAATTGCTCTCGAACTAAGTTTTACGCAATTTTGTGAGTGTATGTCTTTTTAAATGCAAAATGTTTGCTTGACCGTGATTGCGCTTTTGTTCTAGAACATTCTGTCGCTTGCATGAGTGATTTGACTTCTCGAGTGACTTTTTTACGTTTGACTTCTTGAAATTTGCGTAATCATAGTTACGTTGCACCGCCTGTTGTTCAAAAGCAATTCGTCCGACATTGCGCGCTTTATGTTTTTGGTAGGCTTGGTAATTTTTCTAATTTTAGGGCTGAAGAGGACACAACCTGTACAACAGAAAAAGAGTGTACCTAGCAGCTCACAGGAGATGAAACAACAACTGCCCTCTAAGCTGATGATGAGCTCCACACCCGGCGGCCCTGGTAGCGAAGCAACATCATCTAACAAGAAAATTCAGCAATCCGTGTTTGCCTCCAAGAAACAAAGTGTTCCACAGTCCGGGTAAATGATCATTCTCAATCCAAACCTGTGTGATTTGTTTGCTTAATAGGGGCCGCAACTATTTCTATTTCCTTGAATATTTTCAGACCGATCTTAAAATTCTCTGTGAGTAAAAGTTTGTGCGCTTGACGCATCTGTTGCAGTGGGCTCTAAATCAAAAGATAATTTGAGGGTTTGATTTTGGTTTGCTTGCTTCAGAATTACTAGACTTGCGTCTTTTCTTTCCCAAAAGGTAAACTAGCACATTGAGGCATGTGAAATATAATCTTAACGGATTTCTTGCTACTCAACACAATTCATTGGTGACTAACTGTCATATAAAAAGAGATTATAAAATACATGCATGTTAATTTGAATAGTTATTTCGCTCTGCAAGCACCATTTAAAAGGCGCGTAGCGATAGCTATGTCTATTTTTTTCATGGATTCAATTGCTTTCAAACGAAGTTGGTAGCAATTATATTAGTCCTGTGGTCGATCTTTCGCTTGCCCGATTATTCGTCTGATCCATTTGAATTTTCGTCCTTAACGGGATAAACAGGTAGCGCTCGGAGGGCAATATGTTCTCTTAGAGCCCTATGCCTTACTGTGCTCTAACAATGTGATTCACCAAAACTATTTGAGGAGATGGTCTGATGGTCTAATTTCATGGTCTGAAAGACGGTTCCTAATCTTAAATTTTTGACCCCTCAGTCACCCACCCCCTCCACCTCCCCGTCATCAACCCTCACATTACCCACCCCCCTTCAGCACTCCCCCTAATGCTTGCATCCCTAGGCCACAACTGGCTACTACCGAAGACAACCGCTCGCCGGTCGTTTGAGAACAATTCGCCCAATGTTATTATAGCTGCGAAGCTGTAAGCTGAGCGAAGCTATATTGCGGTGCTCTTGGTTTTTACGACTCGAAGAGGAGTATTGGTTTTCTTAAGGTTTTTTTTACCGGAAGTACTATTCGTTCAGACGCTTTTTTGACCTAAAAGCGAAAGCGAGAAAAATTGCCGTCTGAACTATTTATTTCTGAGCGAGAGAAGTTTTTTGATCATGCGCTGCGTTTAGTGAATGACTTTTTGACTTTGAAAAGTAGTTTTTGACTGAATGGTACATATAGAGAGCCGTTTTTAGCCGTTTTTTCGTCTAAGTGGCCCATTTTTTTGCTTGTAATTTGGTTTTTTGTTCGAAATGATTTTTATTCGATGCTATATTGAAATTTAAACCTTGGAATTTATTAGCACAGTGTTTTGCAGAGCCTGAAAACGCGTTTCAAGTTCAAAATTGGCATAAATTTCTTGATTTTATAATTATTTTTTGGCTTTTTTCCTATTGACAATTCCCGTTGACAATTCATATACTCAATGCCTCTTTTTACCTCGATGTAATTTTGTTTTATAAAATTGTACATATGCTAATCCGATTTTTTGATAGTTTTTTTCCTATTTTTCTCAGTTTTTTGTCTGTATTTTGGTTTTAATTACTAGAAATATTCTTTTTGTGCAACTTGAGGGGCTTTGATTTCGTTTCAATATAAACGTCAATAATTTTTTAGCATTAAATTTTTGAAAAACAGTTAATTTTTTTTATAAATACAGTCCTGAAATTTTTTTAACATTTTTTTGCAAAATGTTTCAATGTTTCGTATGTTTGATTTCTGCTTTTTTTTTGATCTGTTCAGGAGGATAGATTTTTGTCTCGGATGAATCGTTGTCTTTTCTATGTCTCGAATGCTGAAAAATGAAATGGTGTTAGTTTTTCTTGTTGTTTTAAATTTGATTTTTAAACTTTCAAAACTTTTAAACTTTGATTTGAACTTTCAAAAATCAAGAATTAGTCTTTGTTACGGTGTTCCTTACATTGTGTCCGTATTTTTTTACATTCTAGGTTGTATCATTCTAGCTCTGTCCTGGAACCTACATTTATACTGGTTATATTGATTTTTTCAGTTATTGGCAAATTGAATGATTTCGGCTTTTTCTTAGATTTTCGTCATCCCTTTGGGTTGCAATTGATTTCATTCAACATAAGGCAGTACTAAGAGTTTACTAGAAAACCTCTTCCAGAATTTCCACTTACTATTTTTTTATTGTATTTTTTCCGACCTTGGTATTGTTCTTAAACATTTTTTTGCCTTTAAATATTACTCTGTTGCTTTTCTATGATTATTTTAATTTTTGAATTAGTTTGAAATCATGTTGTCTAGCATATATACAAGATGAAAAAAGTATATGCTGTTTTTGTCTAAATTGCAAAGATGAGAAATCTAACTGTAGTAGTTTTTCTGGTTCTTAACTTTGAGCATTATTTTTTGAAAAATTTAATTTAGTCTCTAAGTTATTATTATCTGCCGTTTGCAGTAGCGATCTTTTTGAGATTAGAATCATGAATTTTTTGAGGTAAGTTGATAGCCCTTTCAGCTTTTTGAGACTATCAGTATTTTGACTATCCTAGTTATTTTGCACTTATCCTTCCCAAACGTTTTCAATAATAATTTTTTTTGCGGCATTTTGTTTCTCTTGGTGACAGTGGTTTAAATTTCACCAATTTTTAGATCAGACCGCGGGGGGGGGGGCTGAAACCATTAAAAAGGGTAATGTTTTCAGCTGCAATTAGGGTTTTTGTCAAGTTTTTACGCTTCGAGTCGCTTCCGGAATTCTTCCGGCTATGTTTTTTGTTTCGTCGTCTGACGCTCTTTTTTCGTTTTACATTTGTTCACACAGCAAAGCTGAAAAAGTCAAATTATCTGAATGATTTCTTCCTCTCACTAACGGCATTTGCGCGCTTGACGTCATTTCTCACTCGCTTTAGCGAAAGTTTTTAGGTTATTTGCGTGATTAGATTTTGATCATACGTGAGTTACCTCACTCAATAAAATGACTTTTGCACTTTAAAACTTAAGTTTAATTTGAGTTTGTTTAAGGTCAAAGGAACTCATTTGTGCAGTAAAGGTCCCTAATAAGAGGCTTCTGCGGAATGAATTTAACCAGCTTTATTAATTTATCGCTGAATGTTTTTTACCTATTTTTTTGAGCGGCGTCGATTTTTTTTTTCAATTTAGATCTGTATCTGTTTCGATCTCTATTATATGGCACGCAGGTCTATTCTTTCGCAGCTATTCCGGCAATCTGCCGGCTATGTTTCGGTTATGTTGAAATGTGGGTTATATAGCCGACCTCATCTTCTCAACTGGCTATTTTAGCGCTCCTATTTTTTGAATTGTATTGGGGCGCTGTCTTTTTTTATAGATCTGTTCACACATTTTCATGATTTTTGAAGTCAAATTGAAGTGATGATTTTGGTCACGCTGAAACAGGAAGTAGCGAAAAAGCAACTGGTTTTGTTGCGCGAATTTTTTGCCCTGATTTGTAAAAATCATGCGCAAAAATTCGATTTCTCGCTAGGGGTTTTTCTTGGTTCTCATGGGGGCATTTTGACATTTTTTTGCGTTTTTTATGAATTTGTTTTTAAAATGGTTTTGCTTAGCCATTGAAAGTCCTTTCTAGGTCTAGTTTTTTTGTTTACTCAATGAAAATTTTTTGAATTGTGCCAGGAGTTGTCCTGCTATTTTTACTTCAACGAACAAAAAATTGTTTTTATTTTCCTTAGTTCACAGCTTGTTCAACATTTTCGATGAACTCTTTTTGACTTCTCTAGGCTAATTTCATTCTTCGCTCATTCTACTCAAAGTTCTGTGAAACAGCAGTTGCTCAGAAAAGCAGTCTAAAATTAACAGAATCAGTATCGAAAAATGAAATCAAAATAGAAACGTAGAAAACATATAAAGCCCATTTTTTGATGCCCGGTGCTTGAAATTTGGTTTTTTGAATCTCAGCTCTAACGCTTATTGCCATTGATACTAGCCCCTAAATTATTTCGTTAAGGAACACAAGTATGAATAACGAAATCTAATCAAAAGAGTTTGCACTTTAAAAATGTTCTTGTACAAAAATCAATTTTAATCATTGTTTTTCTTTTCTCTCAATTCAAATCGGTGTGATGGGAAGCAAAGTCGGATATTTTCTGGCAATGTGCCGGGTTTGTTTTTTATTGTAAAGTCTTCGCTCGACCGTTTTTTTTCCAGGACATTTTTTCGTTTCCACTTCTCAAGTGACTTTTTCACGATTGAATTTTTTTGATTTGAATTGCACGCATTCAAAAATTAAGTATATTGGTAAAATTAGAGCGATTGTGAGTGATGACCGTAGATAGCCCGAGTAGCGTAGTGGTTAATGTTCCGCACTCTTTTCCTAGAGAATCCTGGGCGAAGTTTCTGTTTCTATCTCCATTATACGGCACGCAAGTCTTATTTTTTCACAGCTATTCCGGCAATCTGCCGGTAATGTTTTTGTTTTAGTTACCATCTCAATTATTTTGGTTTTAATTCTGGCCCCTGTTTCTAAACAGAATCATATTTTCATTTCTTGTCTGTTCTTCTTGTCTGTTCTTCTTCTTGTCTGTTCTTGTCTGTCTGATCCCAATCGCTGTTATGGTAGTTGATGGCTGGTATTTTTCGGCTATGTGGCGGACATGTTTTAATTTTGGCGCTTATTCGACATTCCGCGTGAAATTTTTGTCCTATTATAGCTGCGAAGCTGTAATCTGAGCGTAGCTATATTGCAGTGCTCTTGTTTTTTTTTGTTTCGTCGTCTGACGCTCTTTTTTCGTTTTACATTTGTTCACACAGCAAAGCTGAAAAAGTCAAATTTTCTGAATGACTTCTTCCTCTCACTAACGGCATTTGAGCGCTTGACGTCATTTCTCACTCGCTTTTGCGAAAGTTTTTAGGTTATTTGCGTGATTAGATTTTGATCATACGTGACTTTTGCACTTTAAAACTTAAGTTTAATTTGAATTTGTTTAAGGTCAAAGGAACTCCTTTGTGCAGTAAAGGTCCCTAATAAGAGGCTTCTGTGGATTGAATTTTAACAAGCTTTACTAATTTATCGCTGAATGTGTTTTAGCCTAGTTTTTTGAGAGGCGTCGATTTTTTTTCAATTTAGATCTGTATCTGTTTCTATCTCTATTATATGGCACGCAGGCCTATTCTTTCGCAGCTATTCCGGCAATCTGCCGTCTATGTTCTGGTCTAGTTTCATTCTTCACTCATTTTGCTCAAATGGTTTTTGAAGCATTCTGAATTTAAATGGTCAGAGTCCGTACCGAAAACCTAGATTAAAAATAGAGTCCGGATAAACCCACAAAGACCAATTTTAGATGCCTGATAATTGCGGTTTTTTTCTATGAAGGCTTGCTTTCCTGGTCTTATGTTTAATAGCCGCCCTCATCTTCTCAGCCGGCTATTATTGCGCTCGTATTTTTTTTTTTTTTTACTTCGTCAAACTTTTTTTCGCTTTACCATTTTGCCGCTTTTTCGACATTTTGCGTGAAATCTTTTTGACTTCTCTAGGCTAGTTTCTCTCTTCTCTCATTCTGCTAAAAGTGAATTTGAACATCAGTTGCTAAGCAAAGCAATTCAAAATGAACAGAGTCGGTATAAAAAATTGAAGTCAGAAATAGAAACGGGATAAACCCATAAAGCCCAATTTTAGATGCCCGCTATTTCAACGTCGTTCCTATAAGTCTTATTTACCACCTCTAATGCTTATTGGTGTTGATAGTAGCCCCTGTAGCCTCTCTCTAAGAAACAGAAGTATGTTCAACTACGAAATGCCATCAAAATAAATCGGACTTAAAAAAATATTTTTGTACAAAAATCTTTTTTTTCAATATATTCTATTCGTTCAATCCCAATCATGCTTATTGGAATCAACGGCGGCTATTTTCCGGCAATCTGCCGGGTATGTTTTTGTTGGTATTGATATTAATCCATGCTTTCTCTAGTTAAGAAAGAGAATGTTTCTTACTGCACAATCTAATAAAAATACCACACTTTTCCTTAAATGGTATTGTAAAACGTCAGTGATCTCAATAGGGTCATACGAATTAGTGGCGGCTATTTTCTGACAATCTGAGGTGTATTTTGTTGCTTTTTCTAGTTTTGAATTGCTTTTTCTAGGCAAGAAGCTGTAAGCTGAGCATAGCTATAATGCGGTGATCTTGGTTTTTGTTTTTTTTGTCTGACACTCTTTTTTTGTTTTGCATTTTTTTCACGCCGTAAACTTTTTCACTGGTCTTTTGCTATTTTGATGTGCATGACGTCATTTCGTTAACTAATTGGCTGCAATTTTCAAGGTGAATTAAGATTTTGTCATTTCCGCTGAATTTACGCTCTCACTAAATTCATTAAGGTCAGTTGAGAGGTCAACCCTTTAAAGGTCAATATAGGGCTCCTATATATTGATCAATGTCAATAATAAAACATGACGACCAAAATAAAATGACGCATTTGATTTTTTGAATTAACTTTGTTTGAAAAAGCTTTAGTCATTAGAAAGGTTAGGAACTGGAGCAACTTCGTTTGTCACTCAAGGGTTGGAATTTTGGGAGTTGAGTTTTATAATCAAGAGCATTCGGCATTACTTTGATACAAAAAATGATTTAGTACAGTAATTTATCGGAGTTCCTTAGAGAATTCTGCTAACTGTTAATTGTATTAAGCTTATTGTCCTCTTTTTTAGATGCTGAATTTATCTTATTGAATCTATTGAGACTGCGAACCAATTTTTGACTTAGAAAAAAAATAGGGTGTGGTCAATTTTTTTTCGAGCTCTTTCAATTTCATTGACAAATTTACCCTCTTTAGACTACGGCAGGGAACCAGCAATAGCAGCAACCAACAACCTGAACCGCAAAATTCCAAAGACAACCTTTACTCAAGGAGAAGGGGAACACCAACGCCACGTGTAGAGGTCACAGCTAATTCGCCTGTGGGTTCATCGGAAATGACCTCTTCCAGACGAACTACCATGACCGGAAACGCCTTTCCACACACAACAACAAACAACTCTGCTAAAAATCCCCCGCAGTATTTCCCAGAAACCACTCATCAACCTATTATACGGTCACCGAGCAGTGGTTCTTCCGACAACCGATTCTTCAAACCCGAAGAGGAGAAATTGATGACCCGAAGTGGCCAAAGTGTTCAAATGCGTAAGTCGTCGGTTAAAAACTCCGTCTTCACTAGTCGCAATCACAGAAAATCTCTGGAAGAAAAGAATAACAACGTCGAGCCGGACTCGACCACTGGAGACGGCACGAATCCAAAAGAGGGCGAGATCTTTCTTCTCTGAAATTCCAGCTCATACTACGGATGACCCTTATAAAAAAGAAAACATGACTGACCAAATCACTCCTTCTTGTACCAAAGTTCAGCTGACGGGTACTACATTATGACGTTTTGTCGGTGACATCACGTGACGCCTTTTTGCAATTCTATCTACTTATAATCTTCAAAATTCCGTCAAAAGTTCAATTTCCACGACCTAATATTCCACATCGATCCTTGAAGGAAGAGTATATCAAATATTTGCTCAAAAGTGAGCCAAATTTTGCAAAACTACGATGTTATCTGTTAAATGATGGGCGTGATTGCCATCCGTAAATTCATCAGTCGATTCTTTGTTTGTATTCTTACTTTGTAGTGAAATAAAACCTCTCGAAGACTTGTTCAAACTGCATCTATCACTTTTAACAAACCCATTGTTTTGCATTCCCACTCTCTTGTGTAGCTGTAATTTGTATATCGTTGAGTATACTTGATCGCTTAATTGTTTATGAGGCCTTTGACAAATATATTTTGGACAGTTTTTGGCCGTTTGCAATTTAATGGCCATTAGAATTCGAAATAATTTAAATTATTCCGTACTTTTTTAACATCGAGAAGTATGGCAGTTGATATTGCAGCCAGTTTGCAGAAATTTGTGACAAAAAATTGGAAGACAGCTAAGGATGAATGTACACGAGGGGGATTAGCATCCGCAGTGTTTTGCACAAGAAGTGTTCCAACCTACCAAGTAACTATTTTTTATAGCTGCGAAGCTGTAAGCTGAGCGTAGCTATATTGCGGTGCTCTTGGTTTTTTACAATTCAAAGAATTTGAATTGTATTGGGGCGCTGTCTTTTTACGACTCGAAGAGGAGTATTGGAGAAGTCCTTTTTTTAATCAATTTTATTGGAGTGATTTTTGAAGCGGGAAATGAAACGCGTGAAAAAATTTGGAGTGATTTTGGGGCTGAACAAAAGTTAAGAGCGGAGCGAAAAGAGAAGGGTTTTTGTTCATACCGCTGTTTTTGAGAGAGCGAGAAATTGATGTGTGAAAAATTTTCTCTAAGCGAGCGAATTTTTTTTGTTCACGTGCGGCACTTTAAAGCAGTTTTTTATTTATTTTGGTTAAGAGGTTTGGTTATGATTTTGTTTCAATGTTAGGCTGGTTTCGGAAGTGCTTTGAAGGTTTTTGTTAATTCATGTGAATTTTATGATAATTCGCAGGTTTTTAATGTAATTTGCTGATTTTCGGGCTAATTTTTGCGTCTTTTTGACGATTTTTTTGTGCTATTGGCTCAAACGGGTACTGAGGAAACCCCTTCTACTTGAGCAAATTTATGATAACATTTGATTACAGTTTTGTGGGTAAGAATCATTTTGTTGAGAAATATGCCAAAAAATGGCGAAAATTGGAACTATTTTTCTTAATTTTTTGCAGTTTTTCGTTTTTTTTTGTTTTTAGCTAAGTTTCTTAGCCTATTATCACTTGCCTATTGTTTTGCGAGCTTCTGGATACCCTATTGGTTGATAGGAACTTTTCTTTGGATTTATATGCTTTTGAAATTTTGAAAAAATTTGATGACTTTTTCTAGTTTTTCCGTGAAAGTTGTTTTCAAGAGCTTTCTTTTCATAATTTAGCCTAGTGTTTTTTCTAAATTCACAAAAGTGATTTTTGTAAGTACTAGTTGTTTTGATGAAGTTTTTTTGGTAGAGATAGTTTTTTCGGGATCTCAATTTATAACAAAATTTGATCCGATTTTTTATCATATTTTAACAGATTTGATTTTATTGTCTTTACTTTTTTGTTTCATGGTTTTGTTTCAAGATAATCCTAAAGTAGTGAAAACACGTTTTGTTTAATGAGTAGTTCGATGGAGTTTAAATGGATTTTCACTTCGAGTCGTTTCCGGAATTTCTTCCGGCTATGTTTTTTTAATCACTTTAGTTGGAGTGAATTTTGAAGCAGGAAATGAAACGCGTGAAAAATTTTAGAGTGGTTTGGGTGCTGAACGAAAGTGAAGAGGGGAGCGAAAAGAGAGCGGTATTTTGTTCATTCCGCTGTTTTCGAGAGAGCGAGAAATTAAGGTGTGAAAAAAAATTCTGTAAGCGAGCGAAACTTTGTGTTCACGTGCGGCATTTTAAAGCAGTTTTTTTTTCATTTATTTTGGTTAAGAGGTTTAATTATGATTTTGTTTTAATTTTAGGCTGGCTTCGGTAGTGTCTGGAAGATTTCTGGAAATTCATATGAATTTTTTGATAATTCGGAGGTTTTTAATGTATTTTGCTGATTTTCGGGCTAATTTTTGCGTTTTTTGATGATTATTTTGTTTTACTGGCTCAATTGGGTATTGAAGATACCCCTTCTACTTGAGCAAATTTGTGATAACAATTGGTTACAGTTTTGTGGGTAAGAATCATTTTTTGTTGAGAAATATGACAAAAAATTGGCGAAAATTGGAACTATTTTTCTTAATTTTTTGCAGTTTTTCCTTTTCTGGTTTTAGCTAAGTTTCTTTGCCTATTATGACTTGCCTATTGTTTTGCGAGAATCTGGATACCCTATTGGCTGAAGGAATTTTTTTTGATTTATATGTTTTTTGAAATATTAAAAAATTTAGTAACTTTTTCCAATTTTTCAGTGAAAGCTTTTTTCATAATTTAGCCTAAAGTGTTTTTTCAAAATTCACAACAGTGATTTTTATAAGTACTAGTTGTTTTGGTGAAGTTTTTTTTGGTAGAGATAGTTTTTTCGGGATCTCAATTTATAACAAAATTTGATCAGATTTTCATATTTTAACAGATTTGATTTTATTGCTTTAACTTTTTTGTTTTCATGACTTTGTTTCAAGATAATCATAAATCAGTGAAGGCACGTTTTGTTTGATGAGTAGTTGCATGGCGTTTAAATGGATTTTCACTTCGAGTCGTTTCCGGAATTCTTCCGGCTATTTTTTTTAAAGATCTGTTTACACATTTTCATGATTTATAAGTCAAATTGTATTAGCGATTTTGGTCAAGCCGAAACAGGAAATGGAGTGAAAAAGCGAGTGGTTTTGCGGCGTGAATTTTTTTCATTCTAATTTTAAAGTAGAGCAAGAAAACGGTATTTGAACAAAAATTCAGTTCCTCGGTAGTGGTTTTTTGTTCACATGCGGCAATTTCACTCTGATTTTTACTGTTTCGATTTTTTGGATCGGATTTTTTTCTAAATGGTTTTCCCAATCCATTCACAGCTCATTATAGGCCTAGTTTTTTGTTTAAATTCGAATTTTTATTTCTCGCTAGTGGTTTTTTTCACGTGCGGCATTTTGATACTGATTTTTTGTTTCTTTTTTCTTATTTTTTGATCTGATTTTTTTAAAATGGTTTTCGCAATTCACTCATAGTCCATTCTAGGTCTAGTTTTTCTATTTAGTCAATGAAAATTCTTTGAATGGTACGTCGGGACTTGTCCTGCTATGTTTTTTTTGTTTTGTCGTCTGACGCTCTTTTTTCGTTTTACATTTCACACAGCAAAGCTGAAAAAGTCAAATTTTCTGAATGACTTCCTCCTCTCACTAACGGCATTTGCGCGCGTGACGTCATTTCTCACTCGCTTTAGCAAAAGTTTTTAGGTTATTTGCGGGATTAGATTTTGATCATACGATTTTTTTTTTCAATTTAGATCCGTATCTGTTTCTATCTCTATTATATGGCACGCAGGTCTATTATTTCGCAGGTATTCCGGCAATCTGAACGGCAGTCTGATCTCAAACGGTGGTTGACTTTGATAGCAGCTAGCTGAATCCGGTCTCCTCAGTTAACGGTGCTCTTTTAGCTTATTGGGACTCTAAGAAAGGCAGACTTATTAATTGCTCTTGAACGAAGTTCATAGCAATTATTGTAAACGGGTGTGTCTTTTTTATGCAAAGTTTTCGCTTGATAACTTTGACTTTTCGAGTGACTTTTACGCCCTTGACTTTTTGCGTTTTGCGTGATCTAAAATTCTCTCTCAATCACAATTTCAAGCAGCTGAACTCAACTGGTGGCAATTTAATACTAAAAGTCAAATGAAAAGTTTGCCGAAACTGGTGCCGCTTTTTAATTCAAGTCAATGGTGGTATATCATAACCTCTAATAATATTTGAAGCTCACTATTGAACTTCTTAGTCCCATTTAGGCTCCCCCCCCCCCCGACTGAAGCAGGATGCAATTTGTTAGATCTCTCAGTAGTCGTTCGAGAGCAATTCTTCCGACTTTTAGTCGGTTATGTTTAATTGCTCTTGAACGCAGTTCATAGCAATTATTGTAAACGTTGTGTCTTTTTTATGCAAACTTTTCGCTTGACAATTTTGCGCTTGACTTCTCAAGTGACTTTTTCACGCTTTCGTTCATCATTTTTGAGTGATCTCTAGTGTTGCGAAGTAAAGCTTGTTGCTAATGTAAATTCGGTTGCAGCTTGGGAAAATTAAGTGACTCGTAGCGCAGTGGTTATTGCGGGTGGACATGGATCGGGAGGTCAGTGGTTCGAATCCCGCTGGGGTAGATGTTTTTTTGCACCCATAAAGAAAAATTGATCTATACTAAAGACCATGAATTAAATTGCCTCGCCTGTCGTTCAAGAGCAATTCTTCCGACATTTGTCGGTTTATGTTTTTCTCTAAAAACTATCGCTTATGAGAGTTGACTAATTGAAGATTGTTTGCAGTAAATCATGCTACATAGATTATAGGCATCTCAATATTCTGTACAGAAACTAACAAGTTTTTTTCGAAATCCTTTTAGTTCTCTTTCGTTGTTGTATTTTGAGAAATAAGTCTATGAAGCGGTTACAAATAAATTTACGCCTCAATTTTTAAGTAGCTGTTGTTAACTATCAAATTGAGAACGAGTTTAATGCCATATCACAATTGATTGACCATTTTTGTTCAGCCCGGGTCGAGAAAAAAATGCAAAAATATGTAAGATAAGCGGTGAAAAGTTAGTTTTTTCACCGCAAATTTCGTACATAATTTTGCGGTGAAATGCGGTGAATGCGGTGAAATTATGTAAAATCACCGCTAGACTAAGCGGTGATCTTACAAAAATTCACCACAATTCACCGCTAAAATATGTAATTTCACCGCCCTTAGAAGGGTCCGAACCTCTCACCACCTGCATGTCATCCACTTCTTCTTCCACTGCGCCATCTCTCACTAACTTCAATTATTTTTTTATTGAATATAAATCGAATTCACTCTACTTTCTGCAAAACATGCGCGGTGAATTTTTGTAAGATTTGCAATTTTTAGCGGTGAAATTACATATTTTAGCGGTG
The DNA here is from genome assembly GCF_964194025.1 of Convolutriloba macropyga. Lineage (NCBI taxonomy): Eukaryota > Metazoa > Xenacoelomorpha > Acoela > Convolutidae > Convolutriloba > Convolutriloba macropyga. The sequence goes on along the minus strand of NC_134471.1, from coordinate 74,345,609 downwards.
AAATGTGGTGAATTTTTGTAAGATCACCGCTTACTCTAGTGGTGAAATTACATAAATTCACCGCTTAGAAAAAAGTGTCAAAAAGATGTAAGATTAAGGGGTAGTTCTAGTGGGAAGGCAAATCTAACAATTCTTACCACACTCACCATTAATTTCACCGCATTCTTTGCTGATCTCGAACATCATTAACAATTTTTTCTAAGTGGTGAATTTATGTAAGTTCACCACTAAGTTGAGCGGTGAATTTATGTAATTTCACCGCATTCACCGCTTATCTTATATAATTTGGACACATTTTTTCGAAGCGATGAATTTATGTAATTTCACCGCTAAATTCAGCGGTGAAATTATGTAATTTCAGCGCTACCAGTCGATAAAGTTTTTTTCACCGCATTCACCTTCTGATTTATGTAATTTCACCGCATTCACCGCTTATCTTACAAAAATTTCCGCATTAACCGCTTATCTTACATAATTTTGCGTTGAATGGCGGTGACACCTCGGCCCGGGAGTTGAACTAACTAAATGGGCATGTCCTCAGATACCAATTTCATCTAAGTTTTAACATTTAGAGGCATTTGTAGCCCTAAAAATTACACTGAGGAGTGTTAGTTTTCTTAAAGTTTTTTCAACATGAAGTACTATTCGTTCAGACGGCGTTTTGACCTAAAAACTATAGAGTAAAATAGCCGTGTGATCTAATTTTTTCTGAGCGAGAGAAGTTCTTGATCGTGCGTTGCGTTCAGTGAAAGTATTTTCGACTTTGAAAAGTGCTTTGAGAGACGTCCACTTATATAACTGTTTTAGCCGTTCTTGCGTTTAATTGGCCCATTTTTGGCCTAAAATTTGTTTTTTTTTGTAGAAATCATTCTTATTCGACGTCATATTAAATTTAGCCCTCGGAAATTGATACCACAGTGTTTTGCAGAGCCTAATAAAATGCCTTGCAAATTCAAAAGGGTACATTTTTGTTAATTTTTTTGGCTTTTTTACTTAAAATTCTGCAAATCGAATTTCGAAATTTCTTTGACTTTTTTGCAAATTATTTCAACGTTTCCAATCTTTGAATTCTGTTTCTATTTTTTTTATTTGTATGGGAGGACGGCTCTTGGTTTATTCTAAGTCTAGCATGCTGAATTCTGAATTGTATTTGTTTTAATTTTTTTCAAAATTTGATTTTTGACTTTCACGAGTCAAGAAGTAGTCCTTCTGTTTCAATGTTTCATACATTGTGCGTAAATTCTGTACATTTTCGCATCTATCGTTCTAGCATTCCCATGAGACTTATGTTTTAATACATTTTGCTTCTTTCAATTGTTAAAAAGTTTAATGATTTCAGCTTTTTCTTAAGTTTATGACATTTGTTTGGTTTGCAATTGTTTTTATTTAACAGAATGCAGCACTGCGATTTTTTTTCAAAATTTTGACTAATTACGACTGTCTGCGATTTTTTGTTTGGGGTCTTGGTATGGTTTTTAAACAATTTTTTGCTGCGAAAATTTTAACTTTGCTTGATTTTTATGATTAATTTTTTGTTTTGAAACTTTGAATTTAATTTGCTGGCATATCTCCAACAAGGAAGAAGTATATCTTACTTTTTTGTATTAATTGCAAGGATTTGAATTATAATTTTGGCGCTTTTATTAGTATTCTTTTTCTTTTGAAAAATTAAGTTTAGGTTCTAGGATGGTTATTTGTTTTATGCGTTTTAAATGTGCTTTTAAGGTCGCTTGATTGATTGCAAAGTTCTATATTTTTAAGACCAGCATCATGAGCTATTTCATGCCAAATTATAGCGCTATAATTGTTGTTAAAGAAACATTGGACTCGAGGCAATTTTTTAGATCAAACCAGGTGAAATAAAGAATTGCTGGTTAAATACAAAAGGCTATGGTATCAACCGCAACTACGTTTTTTTGTGGAGCTTTTCTGTTTGGAGTAGCTTCCGGATTTTGTGTTTCGTCGTCTGACGCTCTTTTCGTTTCACGTTTTTTCACACAGCTGAGATAGTCAAATTTTCTGAATTGCATGTTACTCTCACTAGCGGCTTTTGCGTGCGTGACGTCATTTCTCATTCTCTCTAGCAAAGTTTTTTTAAAGTCATTTACGTGATTACATTTTGATCATACATACCTTAGCTCACTCAATAAAATGACTTTTGCACTTTAAAACTTAAGCTTTTTTTGAATTAGTTCAAAGGAACTCATACGTGCAGTAAAGCTCCCTAAAAAAATACTTCTGCAGAATTAATTTAAACAAGCTTTAATAATTTATCGCTGAATTTTTTTGCATAGCTTTTGAGCGGCGCTATTTGGATCGGTATCTGTTTCTATCTCTTTTATATAGCATGCAAATCAAGTCTATTTCGCAGCTCTTTGGGCCATCTGCATGCTGTGTTCTATTTTTGAGCAAGAATCAAAAATAAAAAAATACGTGTTTCTTGTAGTATTTTTTGTAATTATATGTTAATTTGGCTCGCCAATCCAATTTTGCACGTTATTTTTTACATTCCTTCAAATGGATTGTTTTTCGAAAAAACTTTGAAAAAATGACAGAGCTTACTATGCGAATGAAGTAGCTCTCAAAACAATTGCTAATGTATGATACTCTGAAAGATTTAAAAATCGATGAAGCAGACCTAGGTAAGGAAACCTATACAGATAGGGCTCCTCGACTGCAATGACGATAGAATTTTATTTTTTAATTCAATTTTGCTAATTTTCTTCATGCCTCTTCACAAATCTGTACCTTGCGAATTAACATAGCATGCGGTCTGTGTTAAGATTACAAGTTAAAGTCATGAGCTGCAGTGGGTTGTTGTAAATTGAGTGTGCAACTAGAGTAATTTTTGACTTGTACGCCTTGCTAAACGAATTCGAGGAACAGACAAAAAGAGGAAGCAGTTAACTTTTGTTAAACAGCTGATAAGTATGGAAATAATTTTTACAGAGCTAGCAATTTTTTTGTTTGCCTATGATCTGTAGTACTTTACTTTATTAGTACAGTCTTCGCGGGGCGAGATGACGGCTTATCTTCTATAGTTGATTTCCCTTGGCGAAATACTTAGTTTCTTGGGCCTAGGCTTTGTGGCGGGTCCAAAACCAAGGGAGAAGTTAAATGACCGAATTCGAAATGAGAATTGCAAAGCAATGAACTTTGAAGTACTTGTCAACAAAAGATCTTTAAGAACAAAACGTTTAATCACGACGCGGTAAGAAAAACATGGATGAATAGACAAATGCAGACTCAGACAGCGGGAAAAAACAAAATGGAAGATTAATAATCAGGAAATGATTGGCAAAATACTTAGAACTGAAAAAAAAACATCGTACGAGTTTTACTGCACTAAATGAATGATGTACACGTATGACCCATTCCCTTGGATTTTTGTTTAAAATTGCACATCAAGGAATTTTTAATAACAATAACGTATTTACAATATTAATTGTTTGTCTCCTGCTAAAATATTTGCTGGTTAAGATAGCTAGTGATAGATAATTATGCAAAACTTTGAACAGTTATTTGAGTTGAAGTTTTATTCAGAACTGTTGTTTAGTTCTGCTTCGTACACTGTCATAGAGATAACGTAATCGGGTGTCCGCCCCGTGTTGTCAACAAAATAGCGCATTCACTGATTGGTAGCTGAGACCTGTCCCATGACCCGCGAGATGTTCCTTCTTCTGGAACCTGCTCCGCTGTTGCTTGCACCGTTTCGATAACTCATGTGGATGGTGTCTGGATATTTTCAAAATCTCCGGCTCGACGTTTGGTTCTTAGCTGATCGTCGTTTAGAGAAGCAGAGGAAGTGCTGAGATTTTCGAAATAGCCGGGGCTTCATTTGGTTCTTTCGCTCGTTCGTTTTTCCTTATGGCTGTCTCCAGCATGGGCAGGTGGAACTTGTGGTAAGGCGAAGGTGTTGCGCTTGATGTCGGCGGTAGTAGCATTTCACCAGGCAATTCTTAAATTTGGGGAGATCTCTGTTCTCTGAGGGTCGCAGTATCAGGGAGTTTGGCTCTCAACCCCGCATGGCGAGTGCTACATATTATTTGGAGGATGATAGTCCGCTGCTCGGTTCACGTTGTTGATTTCAACTTTTTTCCTCCCATTATCTTTGAATTCAATAATAGAACTTTGCATTTTCTCCTTCGTGAGTTTCTCTTTAGTTCAGGGACCTCTTTCTCAGCGTATACTTTTAGGGGAGTCTGACGTTCGATTTGTGTGCCAAGTTGGGCTATGTCGTAATTCCGAACTGTCACAGTTGGTTCGCCACGTTCTTTAATCTTGGATCTTGTGGCGCTCATTTTGACGATGTTACAACCCGGGGGCAGGCACCAAATAGTGGCCTTCTAGATTCCTCTTCAATCTCTTTTTACCCCTGTATTTTCCTTTTCAGTTTCAGCTTGACGGCGGTTTTGGTTAAAGGGATTGGGCGACAAAGTTGCTAGAACGGAGAAATCGTGGTTCGCCGTTCTAAATGTTTTTCTTCCGTTCGTTTGCCTCGCGGGTTGCATGGGTCGTCCCCTTCTCCATTTCGATGAAAGTACGATTTCCTTTTGCCCATTTGTTGTCGGGTAAAATGGTTTCTGGTGTGACTCTGTCTTCATCTAAATAAAACTTTAAAATGCCCTCGAACGAGAGATTAGACAGTTTAGATGTAGTAAACTTTACGCTCAGCAAAGTGTTAGATTTTCTACCAAATTGAGCCTCGAAGGGCGAGACTTTTGTTTTTTTACTTATTCGCAATTCGTGTATTATATTCTTCAACGCCTGCTTTATATTGAACACATTTGTAGCCGATCTTCCTTCTTCAAAACATGTAAGTATTTTTTTAATATTCTGTATAAATCTTGCTACTGGTCCCATTGCCCGATGATCATTAACTGGCGCTTCACTTATATCTGTATTGTTATTTTTAATTTTTTTTTCTGTTTTCCAACAAGAAATTTAGCTTGATCAAATCGGATTGTACAAGGTACGCCATGATTATCTACATACATGTGTAAAAATTTTGTTACATTCGGGCCATTTGCTTATCCGAAGATGCTATGGGGCTTTTAGAAAATCTCTCTCGATGTTTTCAATTTCAATTTATTATGTTTTTCCTCAAAAAAAGCCCCCCCCCAAATCAATTTGTGTTTCCTGGTTTGGTAAAGCACCAGTCAATTGAGATGTAAACTGCTCAGTGGGAACTACCGATTTAGGATTCTTACGAAATGCAGTGCAAGGTTTCTATTCTGTTGAATGACAATCAACTCTCGATCCATAAATGGACACCAGCATTAATTAGTTATACATGGTATCCCCCAAGTACCCGGGTGGTTAACGTGGATCTCATCTATGAGAGCTTCTCGCAAAACGTTGCGGAGTTTTTTCGTAAATGCAGAGGCATCCGGATACCACATACAATTCACCCCAGTACTAATGTATCTACAGGTTTATTTTTTACAGTCAGTCTTCCTTATTGTGCAGGACGCAATCGCGCACCTCTTTTAACACGGCGTATTTGCTAGTAAATAAAACATTAGAACTCTCAAAAAAACCCACAATATTGTGGAAGGTTGGAAATTTGAAGCTGTTTTTTGTTTACATATTCGCAATTAGTGTATTATAATCTTAAACGCCTGCTTTATATTGAACACATCTGTAGCCGATCTTCCTTCTGTAAAACATGTAAGTATATTTTTGATATTCTGTATAAATCTTGCTACTGCTCCCATTGCCCGATGATCATTAACTGGTGCTTCATTAGTATCTGTACTGTTCTTTTTAGTTTTTTTTTGTTTTTCAACAAGACTTTTTGCTTGATCAAATCGGTTTGTACGTGGTACGCCATGAATATCTACATACATGTGCAAAAATTTGGTTACATTTGGGCCAATTGCTTTTTCGAAGATACAATGGGGTTCTTAGAAAATCTCTCTCGATGCTTACAAATTCAATTCATTGTTTTTTCCTCAAAAAAAGCCCCCCCCCCCAAATCAATTTGTGTTTCCTGGTTTGGTAAAGCACCAGTCAATTGAGATGTAAACTGCTCAGCGGGAATTACCGATTTAAGATTTTTACGAAATGCAGTGCAAGGTTTACATTCTGTTGATTGACAATCAATTTTTGATCCATGTATGGACACCAGCAATAATTAGCCATAGATGTCATCCCGCATATACCCGGGTGGTTAACGCGGATTTCACCTATGAAAGCTTCTCGCAAAACGCTGCGGAGTTTTCTCGTAAATGGTGAGGCATCCGGATCCCACATGCAATTCACCACAGTATTAGTGTATGTACAGGTTTATTTCTTACAGTCGCTCCTCCTTATTGTGCAGAACGCAATCGTGCATCTGTTTTAACACTGCGTTTTTGCTAGTATATAAAATGATCGAACTCCCACTAAAAGTTTCCCCACAATATTGAGGAATGTTGGAATTTGGAGGCTGTTAGTTATTGGTGTAGTGATGTTAGGTGGAGAGGCAGCCTGCGAATTGGATATTGGGGTTATTGAGGGTTTGCATTAACGGTGGGTTCCTTTAATGTGACACGTATTGTTCGTTTCTTGTTTTGATTCGAAGTCATTGCAATTTTATTTTTGATGTTTGTTTTAGAATTAGAAGAAGAAAACTCATTTTAGCCAGCAAATTGGACAAAGAGTACTGATTTCACTTATGCTACTGGACTTTTACAAAGGTTGGAATGTTTATTATTTTGCGGGAATGAACTCTTAATTAATTGCCTTTTTTTTCTTATTGGGTGTGCTATCATTCTTATTATGGTAGGTATTATTGAATTGATGTGCACTTCGCTGATCGGGTATTGAGTTATTTGGTATTTGAGGCGCGGAAAGCGCACATTTAGAAATTTTTATATTGGACTGGTATTTAGTACTGGATTGGCTGAGCGAGTGACAAAATAGAAGTACGCATTTGAGAACGGGGGCAAATGTAATAGTTATGTTAACTGAAATTTCGCACTCTTTTCATGAGTACTGAAACGTGTGCTCTAGGATAATTAATGACCTGAAAATGTAAACTGCAAAACCGATTCGATCAGAGAGATCGTGACCGAGTAGTGGTTGGAGGCCGTCTGCAACAACTGTCAATTCTGCGGTGGGAATGTAGCAGCCAATGCTTTTCACCCGGGTTCGGAGTTGTTCCTTTTCTCAGATTTGGTTTAATTGAGAACGTGCGCAATTGAGGCTTATTCATTTTGCTCAGCCAGATTGCTTGTCAATTACTCTCTACCACTCGCGTTTTGATTGACTAGTCCAAAATGCTGAATGCACTTCCTGAAACAACTAGAAGGATAGCAAAAACTTTCCCAATTTTGATTGGTAACTTCAATGATTCAATTTGTTTGACACCATTGTCCATTTTGCATCATCGTCCACCATGTTGCCATCCAAACTGCAATTACAATGTTTAGAAGCAACTATGAAAAAGAAAACCTAATTTCGATCCGTTTAAATTCATTTTGTTTTTAAGATTGGCCGTCAGAAATATCGATCTGTGTACATTCATCATTAGAAAGAGATCTTTGGGCATATATGAACCCCGAATTCTCCTCAATAATTATGAAACAAGAATAGTCCGTATTGAAACAGATAGGCCAGTGCATTTCAATTATTGAAGAAAATGCGGCAGTTTTTAATCCCCGAAGTGTCCTTTCAGCTTGGGAACAGAAAAAATATATGTTTTCTGTTTCTGTGAGAACAATTTTAGATAAATATTGAAGAAAACATCCTCCGCTCAGTCTTTTTTTAATAAAATGAACACACAACTTTTTGAAACAGTGCCGCTCTTATCTTTGTTAGCTAATTTACGTTAGAAAAACCAACGGTTTCTAAGAGATTTTGGAAATCCCTTTTCTTTACCGCTCCAAAGCGCCTGAACAAAACCAAAAATAGAAAATGTTACGTTTTCTTGATAGAGACCGTTTATCGTGATATGATCAGTTTCTACTTTATCTCGAGAAGTTAAACTGTATAAAAACTTCCAGAAACTGAATCGCTAATTTATCATCAAGTTTGAACTTACAAATTTAGGAGCAGCAATCAAGATGCAAAGTTTCACACCTGTCAGTATTTCTGTTGGAGTACAAACCTTCAACGCGTTTTTTCAGATTTTGGAGAGAAGACAGCAGTGAGAGTTTAATGATAGAGATCGCGCTCTATACATTTTACAACGGAGAAAGGTTTTTTTATCAGACTCTGACACTCCCAGACCAAGGACATGCTCAATTCAATATTGTTCGAATCAGAGCCAACGAAAGTCCTGACGGAGGCGGAAAACGACGCCAAGGGAAGACTTGTTGTGCATATTGAATAATTTGAATGCGTCTCGACTCAAAGAACTGCGAGGTCAACAGAGATACCAAATTTGATATAAATTATTTTATCTTTAAAACTATTATTAAGAATAATTTTGACACAACTAAAGATTATAATTATTAAAATTATCTAATAATCACCTTTTTATTTGATTTTTTTTTAAAAAAAGGTACTTAGAGAGGGAACCTCTCTTAAAATCTAAACGTTGTAGTTATTTATATACGCTTAGGCTATTGTGATTATGCTTAGATACCAACCAAGTCTACTACCGGTTGTCGTTGAATTACTTTACCCTGACCAACTCAGGAATTCAGTATTTTTCAAAATAAAAGAATCCAAAGTCACGGAGAATTGTGCAAACTCTAATTTGTTGCTGTGAGATTCCAATATTTTACCGCACTTAATGTTTATAACAGAAAACAGAGATTAACATTAAAATGGGTTAAATCAGTCGCTATAGTGAAAACAACGAGCAACTGAAGATAATATTTAGACAGTCAATACAACACGAAGAAGGAAATGACAATATCGTTTTCCCTGAGATGAGGAAAACTATTAAATTATTCATGAAACTTTTTTACATGTAAGTTTTAATCTTTTTATGATTCTGTACAGTTGAACCTGTTTTATTTTTTTGATTCGTGTTCAAAAATTCACTAATATGAAACACCTTTCTCAATTTTTCAAGAATCAGTAAGATTATCAGTTGAACAGACAATCGCAAATTATAACAATCATGTGCCAAAAATATATCATAACACAGGAGATAAAGCTTACCTGATAACAGCAAACAGCCACATTTCAATTTGACAATAAAAAATGGATCTAAAAACTTTGATCAAAACATTGATTAAAAACGTTTAAAAAAAGAGGATTTGGTAAGGAATGATTAAAATGATAGCTTAACGTAGTTAAAGCGAATCTAATAAACCTACGTAAAGTACAATCACTCATGACTATTAATTATTGAGCCAACTTTGGGTGTTTGCCATGTATCGAAAGCAACGATAAAAATGCTCATGAGTAACTAAATTTTAGTTCGGATCTTGAATAAAAATACATCTGTTACACAAAAATCATGCTCCCTTTGTTCAGTAGTTATAGTAGCATCTTTTAAAAACAGTACATCAGAAGTGATTTCGAGACTAGGAACTGATGGGATCCTTTTTCTGTGCTGTAGATCCCCGCCAATTTCTCACTACTCACATATCTTTGTAAATGATTTTTAAACTCAATTCCTGGTCATTTCAATGTCTAGTATTCGTCTCGGGAAAATAATTTTTCTGATTTGTGATTCGGGGCTTGCCTTGCCATACTTTTTATATTCCTTTTGGTTTTGTACTAGAAATTGTTCTCACGCCTGACTTCTCACCATCCATTTTTTATCTTTTCAATTCCATAAATTTTAGAATCCACTTTGGTGGTTTTGCGTAATGTAGTGACTAAAGTGAAAATCAAAAGAGAAAGATTGAAAGAAACGGGAAAGAACGATGAAACCCGGTAGCCTGATATCGAAGTCATCTGGCATTGGCTATTCAAACACAGTAAGCGTAGTAGAGGTCAATCTGGAAGCTGGCGACCGTATAAAATAATAGTCTTTCAAAAGTTGTTCACCAAATGAGAAAAATTTTTGAACACTGTGAACAGGGGCTGTTACCTTGAATCCTTTGTTTCTTCCTTTTTCTGTTTAAATTCCAATGAACGTTAAGGGGTCAACAGTGGATGCGTTATGCCATGCTTACTGGGTAGAAGTGATGCTTATTTCGGTAAAACTCATGAAATTGTTGGTACGGCTATATTCGAGTTTCATTGCACAGAAAATTTAGATATAGCTGTTCTCAAAAATTTAAGTTGTTTCCAAATGCGACTTTTCTGTAAACTCCGGAAAATTCCACATTTCTCATGATTTTTTTTAGATTTTTACTTTCTACTAAATCTTGCTTGGCCTAAATGCTTTCTTATCCTGAATTAAGTTCTTCTTAAATTTTCTCATTATTTTTTAAAGATTTTACCTTCTACTAAATTTTGCCCAAATTCTCGTCTACATTATAATATCTGGGAACCAAAATAACTAAGATAAGATATGGGACACCTTTTTGTTAAAACAAAAGCAAATGCATAAATTTTTTGCAATTTGCTTACCTAAATGCTATTACTTTTTGACAATTGCCACACGGTTGTTGTCACCATCGAGAAGTTATCGAACTCCGATGCAAAACTGAGCAGTTGGATAGCTTCGAAGGGACGGTTACAATTGCGGGCTAGTGTTTTTTTTATTGAACTCGCATTGCGATTACAGCAGCTGCCCGTAGTTTGTTGAGTTTTAAAAAAGATTACTTTTTTCCGTCACTCTGTGGTCGCCAGTCCGACTATGAATACCATCAGTTGCAAGAAAAGACAAAATAATGATGGAAGTAAAAAATAGAAAGTTCTGCAACTGTTGTCATGGCAACAAGAGTTGAGGAAAATGGTTTTACGTTTCTATCACGGCTCATGCTTTCTGGAGAGTTTGATAAACTTACTCAAACACTGAAAAAGAATTTTCTATAAAAAAGTGAATTTGACACACACACATAGTTGAAACAAAGGAGTTGAAGCAAAATTGAAGGGACAGTATAATAGATCAGTAGAAGTTCAGATCTTGAAGGTAATTATCGCAAGTCAAAGTCAGTTAAATATTTCGTTGAACAATTAAAAGTCACATTTCTTATAAAACAATGAAACAGCACGGCACAGTAATGATGCATAGATTTTCACCACCGCTTTAATATCAGACGTTTCATGACTTGAATCATTATTTATTGAACAAAATTGTATTTTTCTTCCCCGAAAATCCTAATCAAAATCCACTGTCCTCAAGTTTCCGAACTTCAAAGCTCAAATTAAGTCTGCATACTTTTTCCAATCTCAAATGAACATAAATTCTCTCTTAAATCTCCATTTCTTTTTTCTTTATTATTTAAATTTAAAAAAAAATTAATCAAAAAAGTACGTCAAGGGTCTGTTTTTATCACAAAAAAGACACCACTACGCATTTAAAAATTGCACATTAATGATATCTTTTTAAACCAAATATGCATATCACAACTATATGAATCTATGAATTTTATCACAATAATCAGAATTTGTTCACAGGAATAGTGCTTGCTCTATGATGTCCTCCTCATCGTCCTCGTTGATCTGTTTCTCGAAGTATTTCCTCAGCTCCTGAATGTCCAGTTTCTTGTTGTTGTCCTTGTCGAATTTCTTGAACAGTTTGTAAGCCCGCTTCTCAAGCTTGTTAAGGTCCTGAAAGATAACACCTGTTTAGCGCTGAACTGACTTTAATTATGGAAACCCGGGCAGAGGAATTTTGCCAAATTTATGTAAGATCAGCGGTAACTAGCGTTGACAAATCGGAAAATTCAACGCAATTTTCTTACAAAATTTTGCGTTGAATGCGTTGAATTTAGCGTAGATATTACATATTTTGCGTATCTTACATAAATTCAACGCCTTCAACGCCAATCTTACATAATTTTGCGTTTTTTAGCGTTGACACCTCGGCCCGGGAACGTATATTCAAGTTAAACTTGTGTGAACAAAATGATGCATGTTTTTGCATTGATAATGATTGATTTGACCCGATAAGAGGCGGGACTAACAATTACTTTTAGTGTATTTCATTATAAAGGTTTAAAAGAGTAAATTATAGGACAGAATACGGAAGAATAAGAACATTTCCAAAACTAATGTAATTATTTTTTCAAGTCGGATTGTACATCAGATTACCAAGAATAATCTGCTAGTATAACTAAGTTAAACTAAACTGGGATATGAAAAATTTGTTTTAGAATAAGAAAGCTAAGTTGTTTTTAAGTTGTGCGTCCTCTCCTCTTTTTTGTTTTGGTTTGATTTTGTTGTAATCAAGTTTTTCTTGTTATAATAGCTAGAAAAACCAGAGACCAGACTTGCGTACTGAACGAGGAAATCCAGGAACAAGATCACCAGCATTACAGAACCAGGAACAATTTTAGCATTTTCCTGAATTCATTAATTTTTGAAACTTGAAAAATTTTCCTTAAGATCACAATTTAATACCTTTTACGCTTCGCAGGCGATAAAATGAAATGAAAAAACTTTGATACATTTCAAATGCGTTGATATTAGTGCTGCCTAAGTAATGACGCTCATTAAAAAACTCGTAAAATGTCAACATTATTGCACTTTAAAATTGGTCTCTTTTTAAAGTGCAGTAGTTCTTAATTTTCGTTAAAATGACATGGGAGACGGAGATTAAGTTAGATGTGTTAAGTCAAGTTATTTAAGTAAAGTTAGGTATTTGAGTTTAGCTTTTCGTAATTGAATGGTTATTGTTTCGAAGGCGCCAGAGAGGGAGTTGAGTGATATATCTTAAACAAACAAAATTAATGAAAAAAAGCATATTGAGCTGTCGATATATTTTGTTTACTCAGCAAAGTTGTATTTGTGCATCAGGCAAAAGTCCAAATGAGTGATTTATATTTAGAAGAAAACTAGAGAGCGAAGATTTGAAGTGAACTAGATTCTTTGAACAGAATTCGAAAATCAATTTGAAGTAAATGAAAGTGCGATTTAGAATTTGCAAAACAATGGGCATTCCCAAACCTTTTACCCTCGACTTTTTAGGTTATACTCATCATTCGACTCTGAAAATTTGTGGAGATGCTCTCCTAGTGATTGTCCACGTGTAAGAGGGATGTGCGGCTGGTTACACCTTTTCGCTCTGAGTTAGTTAAGTAGAGTTTTGTTGACTTAAAGTAAATAAAAAGGCAGTTTATCAGTTTTCCAAATACCCTCGGGTAAAAAGTTGTCCGACTCCCCCTGAAATGGGAAGGAGTTATTGGTTGATAACTGCTCAATGATGGGCAGGAACACTTAAAGGTCCTCTATTGCAAGTATATTTTCCAGGCGAATCCGACCACCCAACCCCTAGTTATTAACACCGGAAGTAGTGTGAATTGAAGGTTTTTAGGTATTTTACTGTGAAATATGAATGTTTGAGTCAGAAATAAGGCGATTAATCAGCCGTAATGTAATGCACGTATGAATCAAGGTTTTTTCATGATCTTGGGAAGGGTTTAGGATGTAAAATGGCAATTTTTAAGTACATTGGTAATTATCACAGGAATGTAGTTAGCACCTAAATTGAAATAGTATTTTTTTTCGAAAAGTTGAAGTCGGATTGACCTGAAAATTGGTGGATAGATTGATTTGGGTATGAGGAATCCGATTTTAATGCCAGATCTGACCCCACACAAACCTGCACGGAATTAGCGCACGCCTGTGCTGCGGAACGTAAAATTTGAATTGCTCTTGAAGTATTGGTAGCAGCCTTATGATTTTTGGAGGGTTAGTGTAACTTTTCAAGGGCTTTCGATTGGTTATATTTTTAATCCCAGATTCCGACCGGAAATCGTTGCTTCGGGATAACCCGAGTGCCGAAAACCGGAATTTGGCCTTTTTGAGCGGCTGAATGCCTTTGAAACTGTATTAATATGACAACCTGAGACAGTTAGTGACAAAAAATAATCAATAATCACCCCGGTGAAATTTGGCGAACGCGGATTTTTCGGTTTTCGGCACCCACAACTCCTTAAAAAACTTTCGAATTGCAAGCGACTCGTAACGGCTGATCCGTTGGTCATGAAACTTGGCAGGCAAGTTAGTGGCACCCTATAGTTACTAGACAATTTTACCCAAAAACGTTTTGACCACTACTTTGAGTTATTAAATTTGGAAATTTGGGGTCATCCGGGATGTCGATGAAAAATGTGCGCTTTCATTGCTCTTGTTTCAGTGGGAGTTAGGCCATGAAAATTTGTGAGTAGGTGCAACTATGAGAGGACTTTCCGTGACAATTGTTAGTTTTCAACTTTATCCCTCATTTTGGTCGGCTGACCTTTGGATGTCCCCTAGAGGTGAAATTTTGGGCTTTTAGGAATATCAGACTTTTCGGCGGTTTTTAACTGAGGAAATGCATGGAATGATTTTGAAATTGGAAATTACAAATAACCTGTGGTTTAGAGTTGAGTATGGTTATTTATTCATCACATGATTTTTGACAGGTATTGATTGCAGCTAATTAATTTTATAGTGGAAATAGAGGTATAAGAACTTTTCAGCGCAACGTTCAATGTTTACTAAGCAATCACTGATTGACATGTCAAGTGCAAATAAGAGATAAAGTGGAGTGGATTTGTTTACACAAGAGTCCAAAGGTCGTGTACTTAAGATAAGGAGAAAATTGAACAATGGTGGGTAGCAGTTGAATGACAGAGCATAATTTGATATTGGTTGTTTGCATAGCAAAAAAAAAGCCTTCCTACAGAATGTGATCATTTCAAGTGTAAGTTGCAATGTTTACTGAAGAGATTGAGGTTTGTTTGCGTAAGATGAGAGCGTATTGGTTGAGTATAAATTGAAGTGACACACAGAGAAATTTAGAGAGTGAGAGAGAAGCAGACTTTGGAGATTTTGTGAAAACTTCAGAAGTTTGGTTTCGAACAAGCGACAAAAAGTAGTTGGTTTAGTGGGACAAAAAGTTGAAGTCGGATTGACCTGAAAATGGGGGGACAGACTGATTTGGGCATGAGGAATCCGATTTCAATGTCAGATCTGACCCCACACCAACATGCACGGAACTAGCGCACGCCTGTTATGCGGAACGTAAAGTTTGAATTGCTCGTGGAGTATTGGTAGCAGCCTTATGATTTTTTGAGGGTTATTGTAACTTTTCAAGGGCTTTCGATTGGTTATTTTTTAATCCCAGATTCCGACCGGAAGTTGGTGCTTCGGGATAACCCGAGTGCCGAAAACCGGAAATTGGCCTTTTTGAGCGGCTGAATGACTTTGAAATGGTATTAATATGATAACCTGAGACAGTTAGTGACAAAAAATAACCACCCCGGTCAATTTTGGCGAACGCGGATTTTTCGGGTTTCGGCACCCACAACTCCTTAAGAAACTTTCGAATTGCAAGCGGCTCGTAACGGCTGATCCGTCGGTCATGAAACTTGGCAGGCAAGTTAGTGGCACCCTATAGTTACTAGAAAATTTTACCCAAAGACGTTTTGACCACTACTTCGAGTTATTAAATTTGGAAATTTGGGGTCATCCTGGAGGTCGATGAAAAATGTGCGCTTTCATTGCTCGTTTTCCAGTGGAAGTTAGGCCATGAAATTTTGTGAGTAGGTGCAACTATGAGAGGACTTTCCGTGACAATTGTTAGTTTTCAACTTTATCCCTCATTTTGGTCATGTGACCTTTGGATGTCCCCTAGAGGTGAAATTTTGGGCTTTTAGGAATATTAGACTTTTCGGCGGTTCTTAACTGAGGAAATGCATGAAATGATTTTGAAATTGGAAATTACAAATAACCTGTGGTTTAGAGTTGAGTTTGGTTATTTATTCATCACAAGATTGTTGACTAGTATTTATTGCAGCTAATTATTTTTATAGCCAAAATAGAGGTATAAGAACTTTTCAGCGCAACGTTCAATGTTTACTAAGCAATCACTGATTGACATGTCAACTGCAAATAAGAGATAAAATGGAGTGGATTTTTTTACATAAGAATCCAAAGGTCGTGTACTTAAGATAAGGAGAAAATTGAACAATGGTTGGTAGCAGTTGAATGACAGAGCATAATTTGATATTGGTTGTTTGCATAGCAAAAAAAAGCCTTCCTACAGAATGTGATCATTTCAAGTTTAAGTTGCAATGTTTACTGAAGAGATTGAGGTTTGTTTGCGTAAGATGAGAGCGTATTGGTTGAGTATAAATTGAAGTGACACACAGAGAAATTTAGAGAGTGAGAGAGAAGCAGACTTTGGAGATTTTGTGAAAACTTCAGAAGTTTGGTTTCGAACAAGCGACAAAAAGTAGTTGGTTTAGTGGGACAAAAAGTTGAAGTCGGATTGACCTGAAAATTGGGGGACAGACTGATTTGGGCATGAGGAATCCGATTTCAATGTCAGATCTGACCCCACATTAACATGCACGGAACTAGCGCACGCCTGTTATGCGGAACGTAAAGTTTGAATTGCTCGTGGAGTATTGGTAGCAGCCTTATGATTTTTTGAGGGTTATTGTAACTTTTCAAGGGCTTTCGATTGGTTATTTTTTTAATCCCAGATTCCGACCGGAAGTCGGTGCTTCGGGATAACCCGAGTGCCGAAAACCGGAAATTGGCCTTTTTGAGCGGCTGAATGACTTTGAAATGGTATTAATATGATAACCTGAGACAGTTAGTGACAAAAAATAACCACCCCGGTCAATTTTGGCGAATGCGGATTTTTCGGGTTTCGGCACCCACAACTCCTTAAGAAACTTTCGAATTGCAAGCGACTCGTAACGGCTGATCCGTCGGTCATGAAACTCGGCAGGCAAGTTAGTGGCACCCTATAGTTACTAGAAAATTTTACCCAAAGACGTTTTGACCACTACTTCGAGTTATTAAATTTGGAAATTTGGGGTCATCCGGGAGGTCGATGAAAAATGTGCGCTTTCATTGCTCGTTTTCCAGTGGGAGTTAGGCCATGAAATTTTGTGAGTAGGTGCAACTATGAGAGGACTTTCCGTGACAATTGTTAGTTTTCAACTTTATCCCTCATTTTGGTCAGGTGACCTTTGGATCTCCCCTAGAAGTGAAATTTTGGGCTTTTAGGAATATTAGACTTTTCGGCGGTTCTTAACTGAGGAAATGCATGAAATGATTTTGAAATTGGAAATTACAAATAACCTGTGGTTTAGAGTTGAGTTTGGTTATTTATTCATCACAAGATTTTTGACAGGTATTGATTGCAGCTAATTATTTTTATAGCCGAAATAGAGGTATAAGAACTTTTCAGCGCAACGTTCAATGTTTACTAAGCAATCACTGATTGACATGTCAACTGCAAATAAGAGATAAAATGGAGTGGATTTGTTTACATAAGAATCCAAAGGTCGTGTACTTAAGATAAGGAGAAAGTTGAACAATGGTTGGTAGCAGTTGAATGACAGAGCATAATTTGACATTGGTTGTTTGCATAGCAAAAAAAAGCCTTCCTACAGAATGTGATCATTTCAAGTGTAAGTTGCAATGTTTACTGAAGAGATTGAGGTTTGTTTGCGTAAGATGAGAGCGTATTGGTTGAGTATAAATTGAAGTGACACACAGAGAAATTTAGAGAGTGAGAGAGAAGCAGACTTTGGAGATTTTGTGAAAACTTCAGAAGTTTGGTTTCGAACAAGCGACAAAAAGTAGTTGGTTTAGTGGGACAAAAAGTTGAAGTCGGATTGACCTGAAAATTGGGGGACAGACTGATTTGGGCATGAGGAATCCGATTTCAATGTCAGATCTGACCCCACATTAACATGCACGGAACTAGCGCACGCCTGTTATGCGGAACGTAAAGTTTGAATTGCTCGTGGAGTATTGGTAGCAGCCTTATGATTTTTTGAGGGTTATTGTAACTTTTCAAGGGCTTTCGATTGGTTATTTTTTTAATCCCAGATTCCGACCGGAAGTCGGTGCTTCGGGATAACCCGAGTGCCGAAAACCGGAAATTGGCCTTTTTGAGCGGCTGAATGACTTTGAAATGGTATTAATATGATAACCTGAGACAGTTAGTGACAAAAAATAACCACCCCGGTCAATTTTGGCGAACGCGGATTTTTCGGGTTTCGGCACCCACAACTCCTTAAGAAACTTTCGAATTTTAAGCGACTCGTAACGGCTGATCCGTCGGTCATGAAACTTGGCAGGCAAGTTAGTGGCACCCTATAGTTACTAGAAAATTTTACCCAAAGACGTTTTGACCACTACTTCGAGTTATTAAATTTGGAAATTTGGGGTCATCCGGGAGGTCGATGAAAAATGTGCGCTTTCATTGCTCGTTTTCCAGTGGGAGTTAGGCCATGAAATTTTGTGAGTAGGTGCAACTATGAGAGGACTTTCCGTGACAATTGTTAGTTTTCAACTTTATCCCTCATTTTGGTCAGGTGACCTTTGGATGTCCCCTAGAAGTGAAATTTTGGGCTTTTAGGAATATTAGACTTTTCGGCGGTTCTTAACTGAGGAAATGCATGAAATGATTTTGAAATTGGAAATTACAAATAACCTGTGGTTTAGAGTTGAGTTTGGTTATTTATTCATCACAAGATTTTTGACAGGTATTGATTGCAGCTAATTATTTTTATAGCCGAAATAGAGGTATAAGAACTTTTCAGCGCAACGTTCAATGTTTACTAAGCAATCACTGATTGACATGTCAACTGCAAATAAGAGATAAAATGGAGTGGATTTGTTTACATAAGAATCCAAAGGTCGTGTACTTAAGATAAGGAGAAAGTTGAACAATGGTTGGTAGCAGTTGAATGACAGAGCATAATTTGACATTGGTTGTTTGCATAGCAAAAAAGCCCTCCTACAGAATTTGATCATTTCAAGTGTAAATTGCAATGTTTACTTAAGAGATTAAGGTTTGTTTGCTTAAGATAAGAGCGTATTGGTTGAGTATAAATTGAAGTGACACACAGAAAAATTTAGAGAGAGAGAGAAGCAGACTTTGGAGATTTCGGGAGAACTTCAGAAGTTTGGTTTCGAACAGGCGAGAGAAAGTAGTTGGTTTAGTGGGACTAAAACTTAAAAGAATTGTAATCGCAAGACCAGTGGGGATACTGTGAGTGTTTTTGGTTTAGTTCATTTTGGGAAAAAGAACCACGGATATTGGTATTATTATTGTAATTACTATTATAAACTCTCTTGAATTTGTCTTTTCCATTGATATGCAAGTAATTCTCTTGCCTTTGTTATCCATATAACTAGAATTGATATTACGAGCCCCATTGTGATTTAAATTATTTCAAGGCAATCTAATTTGCGACAGCATACAAGAGTGGAAGAGGGGAAATAGCAGAGTAACAAATTAACGCTTGCTTCACCAATTTAAAACCTTTGGTTATTTTATTTGATCAAAATTCTGGGCAACAGAGTCCCCTCACTGTTGAGGCTAGCAGAAATTCAGAAGACGGCATAAAGTAAAATAGCAAAATTAATTATTTGGGTTTTGATTTGAGTAATTCGATTCTTCTACATTTCCATATTTTAACAATGAAATCTGTCTTTCGTGAGGTAGTTATCAGCCATAATAAACAATACGGAGTCAGGGGAAAAAATGCTATATCTGATTGTCAAGGACACGCTTGTTTTTTTTTCAATTTTAGATAGAAAAGCCGGCACAGACAGAACAAAAAATCATCTCAAAACCTAACGGAAACTTCCTGAAAAACCTTTTATTTGGAACAAAACAAGCAGGCTCGGTAATGTACCTTCGCACAAAAAGTTCCGACCCCGCTCATCTACATTTTTCGCTTAACTGTCTACCAAATGAGGAAGAGATAAAAAAAATATCATATCGTCCAACAAACTACTAAATGAATAAAACAATTCACTTTAGACGGCCGATGAGACCTGTATGAACACCAGAAAAAACAGCGTTAAAAATCAAATAATTACAAATATTAATTATGACCAAAACATGTTGTCCATTTTTTAAACTAATAATAACCAAACCAAAAAAGTATCAAGTAAAACTTATACTGAAGAAGATTATTTTATACTTCATTAGAAAAAAAATGAGACTTTTCCTCAATTCGACTTGGAACATATCGACAAAAAATGAGCAAAAGAGCAAAGTTTAATATAATAAACCGTTGCTTTTTGAAAAGAACTAATGTCAAACGAAAATGTTGTCCCAGCCAAAAAAAATCATTAAGTTGTTCACGAATAACGTTACCAATTCTCGATTGCGTTTTTTTTTCAAATGACCAGAGAACATTTCATTATTGTGATACTATAAAAAGAAAAGAAAAACCTTCGAAATTGCGCGAAACTGCAAAAAGCAGCTACTTTTTTTATGAAAACTCATTTTACCAAGACCATTTGAGCAAAGACCATCCGAGAAAAAAAAACAGTTACAAAGAGCAAATTGTATATTAATAGACAAGGGATGTAACTGTTCTATAGAGATACTAATCTGCAAGTTAACAGAAATAAAATTGGCAAAGCTCAGAAATCCATTAACTTGTTTAAAAATTTTTTTTTCAAAATTCAAAGCCAACACAAGCTTTCGACTAATATATTGAAAGTTTATCTTGCAACTTCCTCGTGAACTAATTGATGTTGTTATTAGTTAGACTAAGTCATAAGACAATAAAATAACATTAAATCCAGTGTAGAATCCATTAATTTCATTAAAAAATTAACCCAAAGAAAAAAACTTCACTTGCATCACTTCTACACTGGAACATCATAAAGTCTTTTTATTAAGCGCTTATCTCAGAATAACAACAAAAGGAATCACGAAAAGTGAAAAAGATTGAAAAAACTCACAAAATTTTTCTGCAACAAATTGTCTAGGCCATAAGGACATCAGTCAAATTGTTTAACCAACCGAAAAATTATTGTTTGGTTCAACAAAAAATGTGACAAAATCTCTCAATAATGAGGCTAAGATAAAAAAAATGATACAAGATTGTAAAATACCTAAAACAGAAAAAAGATTAAAACCTGAAGAAAAGGGATAAGTTGAAGAACCTTTTTTTTACTTTTTTCAAAAAAAATCATTTGAAAGTCAATAAAATTTTTAGCTATATACCAAAATGAGTTAGTAAATTCATTTATATATCTATGCTTGGCCATTGAGACTTTTATTAGGCAATATTCCGCATACGATAACAATAATTATTATCAACTACAGGGCAAAAATTTAAAAAAAAACTACAATTTTTGCAAAAGAACTATGTCACTGACCCCATAACCATAGGTCATAGAAACAAAAAATTATTCAAATACGAATTTTGAATATCTTGTTTTAGTCAGATTTTTAAGTAATGTGACAATTTACAAAGTGGAGAAAAAAAAGCGGGCGCTTATGCACAGAAATCAGAAAAAGTTTGTAGTACCAAAACCAAGAAGCCGTTATTTTCAAAAATAAAAGTCTACCAACAAAATCAGTTTGTATCTGATATGAAAGAAATTTTGACCTGTATTTGCTCAGAGAATTTTAAAATTATGACAGAAAAATAAAAAAATTGACAAAAAGCAACTGAATTTTTCTTGAAACAAATTTATTAAATGTTATAAGAGACATTATATAACAGTCCAAAGCATTGTACAGGTTCACTTGCATCTCAGGGAAAAAGAATTTGGATCTTTGATTGGTTAGATTTAGTAATCACACTACAAAAAGAATACAAACTCGTAATACCAAAAGCAAGAAACCGTTCTTCTAAAACAATCCGCCACAAAATTAAGTTTTATTCTATGAAAAAGAACATTTGACCTGTAATTAATAAGAATAAGCCAACAGTAGACAAAAATAAGATAAAGATATGACAAGTTCAAAAAATCACTAAAATTTCATTAAAACAAATACATTCAGTGACATAAGATACATTAGGTAACAAAGGAATGCCTGGTACCGGTTTATTTACAGCTCATGGAAAAACCATTTGATGCTTTAAACGTTTAGACTTAGTAATCAGACTGAAAAAAAAGAATAAACATTTAAGACTAAACACAAGAATGCAATTAAAGTTTACCAAAACTCTTCTTCAAAGCCATAAAAACCATTAGGTTCTCTGAAATTAATTTATATCTACATTCGACCTCATTTGCACGTATAAAAGAAGTTGTTGTTAATGGAGCCGTGAATTGAAAATTTTCTCAGTAATGAACATTAAAAACCATAAACGCAAAATATTCTGAAAAAAAAAGCATCAACAAAAAAAATCAAATATAATTTTTCTGATTGTAAGAACTCATGATGATATCAAACCTATCCCTGATTTTGCTAAACTCCCAACAAACTACCCAAATGTTCCAATTTTTGCGAATTAAAGCAATTGCTAGGTAAAAATTTCAAAAGTAAAAAAAAAAACAAAGATGCATTATGTATCATTTCCCTAGTTAAATTTTCAAAAAAACGGCAAAGTTTTATTTCCGGAAGACTTTTATCGGGCGCCGAATTTCAACCAATTCTCTTTTGGAGTTTGTGCAGATGTTCAAGTTTTGTCAGCGGTTCCTAGGTCTACATTTTTGGTGAACTTAATTAAAGTGGACCAAAAAATATATATTTTGTGCAACTTTGGATAAAAAAAGTCTGAATTTTGAAAATTTTATCAAAATTTGTAGTGAAATTAACTCCAATCAGACAATTCAGCAACGCTCTTGTATTTTTAACGGGGTAAAGATAACACTCTACTGTTAAAAATTTTAATTTATTTTAAAAATTATATTAGCATAATTGAGCCAAATTTTTGCAAAATTTTCGGAAAATTTGAATAAAAACAAATTTTCACAAAACCTTAAGAAGAAACAAAATTTGAATAAAAACCTTAAGAAGAAAATTTGAATAAAAACAAATTTTCACAAAACCTTAAGAAGAAACAAAATTCAAAAAAATCTTTTTAATTCCATTTTCTAGGATCTACGTTCGTTTCAATGATGTCACTCACAACTCTCTACGATGAATATATCGATAGGCAAAAATTGACTGAACAAAAAAAACCCATATGAGTATATGGTGCTGCAAGTGAGTAGAATGTGCTTCTAACTAGAATTTGGTTACGGGACTGTTGAACTCACAGGCAGATGGCAACCGGATGTTATGACATTGGCTATAATGCAAACTTGAGTACTTGGGCATTGAGTTTAAATGTATTGTGTTCCGTTAAAATTGGAAATAATTTGAAGTGAGAAACGGCCTTTCCTCGAAACGGCCTATCTTGAG
>NC_134471.1:74300212-74322293 GCF_964194025.1 Convolutriloba macropyga | reverse complement strand
TGTCAAGATTAAAAACCATATAGCACCTATTAATACAGCCACTCAATGGGTCTAGGAAATATAAACCCCCCACGGAAAAAAACCCTCCAAATTTTTGATAGGAAGTAAACCCCACGTTAATAAACCACCACGGAAATAAATCCCCACGTTGGTAAACCCCCACATTAATAAACCCCCACGAAAAATCAACCCCCCTTGTTTGGTTGTGATATTTTCGTATCAAGTGCCACGGTCCGCTAAGAACGCGCTAAATGCAAAGCTCTTTAATAGTCAAGTTGGGGTTCATTTCAGTGGAGGTTTTTTTGGGTCTTTCCCTTTATAGCCCCCCAGCTTAGTGGTCAGATAACCTATAGCCCCCCCCCCCCCCAATCATGGTAATTATACCATAATGGGGGGCTATAATTTCATGGGGGCCATAATGGGAAAGACCCGTTTTTTTTCAGTGGAGATTTTTTTCCGTGGGGTTTTATTTCCTATCTAAATTTAAGTCCGGTTCTTTTTTCGAAACCACCGCTCAATATACTGCTACTGGGCACAAATTTTACTACTGCTGTTGGGAATCACAACTAGGACCATAAGGACCTTCTGATGACCTATCAAGTGATGGTTTGTGCTTCTGTGGAGGCGTGGCTGGTACACCAATGATTCTAACCTCATTGGTAACAATTCAATATATGCATATATAATCTGTCCCATAAAGTTAAAACTTTGACAATGTGACAATGTTGGAAAATTACATAAACCTTTGAAAACGCCTTAACTTGCAACTGAGCAACTTTTGCCATATAATTCCATTATTCTATCCGCTTTTTTCTACACGTTTTCAGTTTGAACTTTGCCCTTTGAACTTTGTCCAATGCAACGTTTTTTTATTGTTCTAACCCAATTTAGTGGGGGAGGAGATATATGCTCAATTGGGTTTTTACAGGTTTTTTACAACTCGAAGAGGAGTATTGGGACTCTGGATCTTTTTGGGATTTTTTTTTGGATCTTTTTGTGCTTCCAAACTTAGTGGGGGCATATTATTTGCACCTCCCCAGACGCATGTGCCATATTTTTACATAATGATTTACTATGCAATGGCACGTGCTCTGTAACTGGGGGGTGTATAACGTACTGGGGGCACAAACGGAAAAGATCCCCAACTCCTATTTCGGTGTGAACGAAATTGCCACTCATAATTGACATCACAAATCATACAAATGTGTGAACAGATATCTTTATATCTCATTGTTTAAAACGACGTCTATGGTTTCATTAGGCTATCACCTTCTTTGTTATTTCTTCCTCTGATATTTTAGTAATTATCTTGCACGACTCTTCGAGTCGTTTTCGGTATTCCACAGGCTATGTTTTTTTTAGCCGAAGCAAGATTATTCATGTCCTGTACTGTTTACTGTTGTTTTCGAAATCTGAATTCTGCTTCCAAAAAAAAATTTCTTGTTCCAATGGACTTTAACTGTAGGTACTGATGGTAATGTTCCTGGTTGAAAGTTGTTTTGGGAAGTTTCTGTTCACATAACAGTCCCTCCTCCTTATCCCAAATCCAGAAACCTCCACCTACCTGCCCCGACACATATATAGCCCCAACTACCTACCTCCCACCACTTACCTACCTCCTTCCAACCCCAACTACTTGCAACCCAACCCACATTTACCAAAACCCCAACCCCAACTACCTACCTCCCCAAACCTACCTACCTCCTCCTAACCCCTCCTATCTAAACCCCGCGCCCCATCTGCTTACCCTCCCGTACATATCCAACCCCCTCCTCACCTAGCTAAAGCCCCGCCCCCAACTTTCAATAATGATTTGAAAATTCATATTTTTTTGTTTTCATGAAAAATGTCCTTAAAAACGCCTATTTGGCCCACTTTGTCCAGTTTGACCAGTAGTGCAGACATGAAAACTGCTAAAGAAATCTTCATTTACTCAGATATGGGCTCCTTCCATCTCCGGCTTGTCGGAAAATTTTCTCGAAAAAAACACTTTTGCGGTCTTTCGGTGATTTAAACCGATAATTAAAGAAATGCCTAAATCATTTTTGTTTGATATATTAAGGTTGCCTTTTTCTCAAACAAATCAGATAGGCTATTTTTGCGTTTTTAACAGCCGTGCAAAGATTTGAAGGCCAGTTCTGGTCTTATCGTTGATATTTTCAATGAAAAAGGATTCGGAGTGTATTTTGTGTCTATGTGCTGTTTGCATTTTTTAAATTTCAATCACAGGCAAGTCTGTTTGCTGTTAAAACTCTAATGAATGAGAGATGCCTTTTTGTTGAATTAAGGTGCATTGAATAAATATTGTGTTTTTTGAGTAAAACTCATGGTTTTTGTGGTTTGGATTGCTTGTTTTCTTAAATTTTTTGTAGTATTTTCTTGAATTTTCCAGCATTTGACGTTCGTTTTGTCGTCTTACAATTGAATATAATTAATCAATCTTTGTCTGATTTGGTATTTAGGGAGCTGTCAAGGAAAATGTCTAATGCTTTGAGTTGATACATTAGGATTTTTTGGTAATAAAGCTTGATAAGTATCCAAAATTCATCATTTATTAATGATATACTGAGTTTTTGCTCTTGTTAGCTGTCTCAGTAACATATGGGTTTTTTTGCTTTAAAGAAGAATCAGAAGGAGCAAGATCAGATTTTGTCAAGTTGTAAAGTTTATTAGTTCTGAAACTGTTAAACATATAGAGTGATCACAGCAAAGAGAGAGAGAGAGAGAGAGAGAGAGAGAGAGAGTTCGATTTATTTGGAGTTATTTGTTTTGTATTTTTAATTGCTGCTGTATTATTCGAATATTGCTTTTGTGGATCTCTATAGCTCTCTTGTCTGATCAAAATAGTGACACAAACTGATGGCACAATAATAACAAGTCGCACATCACATTAATGACGTCGATAGGAGGCGCAATTGATTTTCTGGAATAAATTGTGATTTTATAGGCTGGGACATCGTTCCTTCGAAAAATTGAGTTGGCTTTCTGATTTTTGTTTGTATTTATTTTAGTCGAAATGGAGCTTCGAGAAAAATTGGAATATGGTGATACCAAATCTAAATAATGTACCGTTTTTAACTTTTCACTGCAACTGACCCGACGGACTTGCTTAACTGAGGTGATTATTTGAAAATTTTGTTGGTTATACAGCGATTAATATATTTAACTATTATATGGAACTGAACGCTATTAATTTCCTAAAAGTTTGTATATCCACGTGCCTGAAAACATTGATTGTGATAAAACTTTTCCTCGGTCAAGACGTTTTGTTTGTGATTAATAAGAATACAAACGGATCTTTTTCGTTATAGCCGTCCACTTCATTTTGATCAGGCACATCACCCCCCCCTCCAGTCCCAAGTCACGTACATCAGTTGTTTTGCACCTACCCCCTCCTCCCCAATGTTCGAAAAGGCAAACTTCAACAAATTTACCGTTTTGTTGAAGCAATATCATTTTGAGCATATAATTGGACAAAAACTTTTTCCCGAATTTTAGTAAATAATTGAGACCAAATTCAGAGACTGAATTGTTCTTAACGTATGTAAAGTAATACACATCAACAAAAAGGTTCACAAAGAGAGCATTGAAAGTAAATCAAATCATTTCAATTGAAAATTTAATTTGACTGCGCTGTAAAAACTAGAAAAATTATAGTTGGTTTGGATATATATAAAGTTCGTTTTGTCTGAAATTGTTAGTATTTTCTCGGTGCAAACTTGATATTCTCGTTTTGAGTTTAGAGCTGATAAAACAATAAAGGAGCAACTGTAGGGAATCGAATACTCTCTCAATTATAGTTTTTTCTCGACAAAAGATGCCCGATGTAATCTCTCTGGTATGATAAATTGCACCTACATTTTTGGTTTTTATTTGAAAAGAGTGTTCAGAGTCTGCAACTGTTAGCTATAATCGGTTCTAATTTTGTTAAGAGAGCAATAAAAGTTGCTGAATTGCTCGTATAGGCGCAGAGTTTAGGAAACGCTCTGAGATTTAAAAGTAACGGACAAAATAACACCTGGTCGAAAAAAACTTAATGGCTTCCTTATAACTTCCCTGCAACTTTTTAAGCGTATTTATATGTATATTTTAATTTATAGAGTATTGAAAATCTGAGAATCGAACGCTTATAACGTTGAAAAGAAGAATTTATAAGGAAGCAATTAAAATGTTTCTCGATCAACTGTTATTCTGTCTCTCACTTTTAGATCTCAACGCGTTTCCTAAACTGCACTTATGAGAGCAATTCAGCAACTTTTATTGATCTATTTAGGAAATTAGAAGTGATTTATAGCTAACAGTTGCAGACTCTGAACACTCTGTTCAAATAAAAACCAAAAATGTAGGTGCAATTTCTCATACCAGAGAGATTACATCGGGCATCATTTGTCGAGAAAAAACTATAACTGAGAGAGTATTTAATTCCCTACAATTGCTCCTTTTTTGTTTCAACAACCCTAAGTTCAAATGAGGACATCCAGCTTGCAGAGAGAAAATAACGATTGCAGACAAAAATAAATTTAAAGTTTTGAGATGAAAAAAGGAAAATAACATGTTTATTTGCACCTAACGCAATATATTCCCTGAGGTCATTCTGGTCTTCGATCATAACTGGAAATCTATCATTCATGAAGGGCGGGCAACCTTAGAGGGACTAACCCTGTCCTCGAACTGTTTCCTCATCTGGTCTGGGGTTGCCCACACAGAGTGTCTCTGGCTGCCCATTTTGGGTCCGTCCTGGCCTTGTGTGATCAGACTCCCGATTGCAGACTGGCCTTGCGCGTTTGACATGCCGAACGTCTCCAGAAGAGCCGGAAGCTAAAAAAATTCTCCAGTTTAAGGTGCCAGACCACAGATACCTAGACTGGTCCTAAAATATTTCGGCGACACGACAAGGGGGGTGTAAGGATGAGGAGCAAATATGGGAAAGACGGGAATGTATGAAATAATTCCTCTCAAAAGTGTGGACAAAGGCAACGCAAATTCGACTGAGTAGTATGTCCGAGGCGGGGGGGGGGGGCGGGAGGAGGGGGTGCAACGTACGGTCGCCAGTGAAAACAAAACGGGGCTGCAGTGGAGGAAACTTGATTGAGCACCGACGTTTTGGCTCAGTCACATAAAACAAACTCTTGCCCCCAACCCCAAATATAGTATAGGGCCATATAATTTTTACGCTCCCAGGCACATGTGTGCTCACGTGCCATTCTTTTACATAGTAAATTAATATTTAACAACACATTTGCTGCAGACAGAAGTACAGAATGTGTATTCTCCACAAATCAGACACTGAGAAGACTCTGTTCTGTTCTATATGCGCTAGCACGACTGACTCTGGTCAACCTATTAGACAGTTGCACTATGTGTATACCATTGAACCCGGTGCTGTATACTATTACGACCGTAAAAAAGTGAAGTTTACCTTCACTGTTTTACAGAGTCGGTCAGTCAAAGAGTACCAGGTAAATCTACTTCACGCGCAGTAATAAACAGCCTAACTCTTAATATATTAAAGCTTTAAAAAGTTCCCAAATAAGGTCTGCATCATGCGGTGCGTTCAGTGAGTTAACAAACTCTAACCGTCAAAAAACTCACTTAGATCTCTTACAGAGAAACGGTACATCAACAGAAACGGTAAATCGCTCAATAAAAACGACAAAAGTAGCTCACTTACTTAACCACAAAATCACACAATGAAATTCAACTACTTCGAAACATTAGTCGCATCAAACACCTCATGTGATTCAAGAAATATTTATGCTACAACAAGAAAACCGATGATTAATAGATGATATAAAACCACTTGAAATAGTAAAAATCCACAATGTGGATCAACTTAGTTTACTGTTATACATTGCCCTACAATTGAAAACTCACTACTTCATCGGAGAACACAAACCTTTTCTTCTCAGTACCAAGAAAGCTTCTCAATTTGCTCGAACTCCACTTCTCTACAAAGAGGCACAGCAATTAACAAAAGGCACAATCCTTCTTATCCACGATACTGTAGCAGAGAGACATCCTTCTGCTATTAATGATACACTATTCTATCCTCTATCAGACAAATTATTTGAATTTCGGAAAGCAGTTCTTGATGAAAATCACACTGCTAAAAAAGTCAAGTTCAAAAAATCATCCATTGAAATCGTTTAGCGACTTGCATAAACACTAAATGCAGATGTTGTACACTCACACACCAAAAACCTTCGTCAAATAGCAAGACAAAAAATAGAAGGCTTTAACCACTTAATTAGAAAATTCCTACCTACGGTCATAGATGTCCAGTTATCAGAAACAGATGTAGTGGAAGTCCTTCTTCTTCTAACATTGTTCCAAAATTATTTTTGGCAAAACATTGTACGCCACATTTTACTGGCCACAAAATCCATCGAGGACACTTACCAGCAGAAAATTGAAAAACTCTAAGCAGTTTTACAAAACGTTTCTGATCATAAGTGGTTTCAACAATTTTATGTCTGCATAACAAAAAAACTATTGCAACTCAAACCAAAATTGCGGATTAACAAACATGTTCCCTTTGGCATGGAAACATTATGCAGAAAATCATCCATTTACAGTAGAAAACGCCACAGAAACAAATAATTCTCTGGAACTATCACCGGTAGAACAAAAAAACTAAACGCCATTATTCATTCACCACCAATGGGTACAAATCCAGGCGCCTCAACCGCAACAGATTTTAACTCCACTTTGCTAGACTATAGAACAATCTTTTCCTTCTATACTTTAAACGCATTATCATTCGATCACTTACTAACAAAACTAACAATAATAATAGCAACATCAGAAACCATTTAACTCAAAAACTTACCACAAAGTTCAAACCATGAATTGAATACAATTTTGCGCCTCTTACCAGTTCTTAATGCACCACTACCTATAATGCAACAACAGAATTAGATGCAATTTAATAATTAACCTGTAATTCTGAAAACATCAAGTCAACAACCACAGCAAATCCAATTTTAAAAAAAATCTAAATGAAGGCACATCAATTAGTTTTTTTAGTTAGACAATGAAATAACCAAAATAATCTGGTGACAACGGAAGCCCCAACACCGTATAAATAAATTTACACGCCGCTTCAACTCAAACACTTTTTCCCAAAGTGAGATGAAGCTCACAAATGATTTTCAACATCTCAAACTGATTCTCTTTTTCACGAGGCATGAAAACTCAAAAAAAAATAAATGATAAAAGCAGCACTAGTTGGCCCAGCCCCACAATTGTATCCACATTTTTCTGTCGAGATTGAAAACAAAGTGTCATGCTATTTGCCGAGAATTCTAAAAATCAATTGATAACAAACAATGAACGCAAGCAACATTGCTTTTGGAAAACATTACAAGCTGCTTCTTTAAATTAATAATAACTCTCGCTCTCAAAATTGAATAAAAGATTGAAAAACATGTCAATAACGCATCAATCATGAGAAAAGCACAGATGAACGCCGCCCTAGTCAAGGCAGCCTACTCACAATTAGAATAAAAGAATTAAGAAAGATTCCTATTGACAATGCAATAACATTGGAACCACAATTTGCATTCGCAAAATCAGTTAAAAATTTCAAAAGGATATTACAGGAAATCATATTGATCAACAAGATCAAAACGAGAGTTACCCTTTCAACTACATTTAATAACAGAAAGACAGGTTTTGATAACATCACAGCAGCAGATGTTAGAGCTATGAAACAGAACAAAGTATAAGGTAGCAGCATTTTATGTTACAAGCATTGTACATTCCGAATGATCCTAATTTTAAAAAGTAACCGGTATTTTTAAAATTTTGTAAAAAAGTTCTTGTACAGAATAGCATCTGAACCGATAGAAAAACCTCCCTTCCAAAAACAGCCATTCAATCAGGCAATGCATGGAAATGAAAATAAAATTCCCCGAACAAACAGGTAACTTCGAAAAATGTGACAGGAAAAGCCATGCCATTCTCCTGTCGCTCCAAAGCAAAAAGAGAGATAAACGAGATTGTTCTCGCCATAGAAGTCCAAACAGAACTCCCACATAAATCAGTAGAAAAAGCAGCACGTAATAAAATACGAGTGGTTTCAATCCAGCAATGAGACCGATTTCACCATACCGAAAACCACAGAAATCGCAAAAAATAAACGATCTAATCTTTGTAATAATTACAATTCTAAATCCAGAAAACAATCACTTAGTTGGTGTAGAGACTAAAATCGTTCTCAGAGAAATTGTCTAAGAAATGTATAATTAACTTAATATCAAATAAAGGTAACATTTTTGTACTGCTTTTTATTTTATGTACCCTAAAAGTAGATAAACACAACCAAAACGCATCACCATTTTATATGAAAAATGATTCTCAAATCAAATTAGGAGCCACACCAAATAACACCACTTGAAACGAAGGAAAGAATTATTACAAATTTAATTAAAAGAATATTAAGTTCTGCCCTCGGCATCAAATAATGCTACCTTAGAGTCGAAAGCAAGAGTCAAACTAGACTTGTGCTCAGACGTCAACCAAAACGGCAGCTAACCGAACACACCATACATTTTAGTTTTTCATTTATCCAGCACTAAATTAAATTTTCCAGGAACACCATTCCTGGAAAAATACGTAAAATCAATTAAGTGTTCAGAACCTAAACTACTAATAATACAAACTATGAACAAAGAACCCTAACATTTTATGAATCATCAACAAAACTCACACCATACAACTCCAGACTTTTTCCAATCATCGGAGACAATAGTTTAGACTTTCAACCTCTAAAGCACCGTATTTTCGACATGTTCAGTTACTACCTATGAATGCAAAATCCGTTATCTATATTGACCTCTATTATCTAAACACTTTGTTTGACAAAATTTAGTTGGGCAAAAACGCCAACACAAATATTTTCAACACGCAACAAAGGACCGGTTTTCTAAATAGCCGATATGAATATTGCATGAAATCAAATTGCGCAAGAAAAAGCTTCACAACAGTTGACAAATTTTGTTTTGCAAGGAGAAAAGTACTGCATTTAACTACTTATGGTATTTAAATCGGCTCGGACGTTTTCTCATCGTTCATGAAAAATATCTCTAAACTACTAATACGCAATAATAAAGCAATCACATACCTAGATGAAGTCTTTATACAAGACGATACATTGGACACAATGTAAAAATCACTGAAAGAGTACCGCCAAAAACTCACAAAAAAATCTCAAAGCTACCTTCTACAAATCAATTTACTTCCTAGAATTGGTAAAATCTCTTGGACACAAACTAAAACATAACCCCATTTACCCACTAAAATTAAAGACTGGTGGATTCCTCAAACTCGAACAACTAAAAATACAAAAAATACAAAAATATGTTGGATTATATCTTTACAATATCTATTACTTATCAGACCAATTTATCTCCAACTCAGTTGATTGCAAATAGATATCAAAACTCCAACACACTTTCGAAAAACTGAAAAACGAGTTACCAGGTGGAACTTTATGCCTCCATATTCCAAATCCATATTAACTTTTATTACGCTTTGTGTGATGCCTAAAATTATACTGTGGGCAGAGGCCTATAAAAAAATAGATTCGGGAATCTGAACCAAATTTCTGCACTCCACAGCAGAACTTAGATAACCAACCACATTGAGAGAACGCCCGATAAATTACGCACTTTTGGAATGTGAATTCCTTATACAATGGACACGACACGCCATTTTTCTCTCTAGAGACCATAAACCAATTCTTTTTCTCTCTTCACACAGAAAAATAAACCCAATGACAGTGTATACAATTTTCATCACAACCTTATGAAAATTCCTAACCTCTTCCTTGTTTGGACGGAAAAAAGATCTATCACCTGTCCACTTGTTATCTCGTTCTTTAACTTATACCACACATTATTAGCAACGAACAGTTTATGACTAACAATTAAGGTTTTTAGTCCTTACCCTGCCATTACATTATTTTGAAAGAAAACATAAAGAGTGATTGTACAAACTTAACACAAGATTCACAACAGTTTTGTTTATATCAGAAGAGATAAACTTTTTAAAACTCTAATTACAAAACAACACAGTCTCTTATACTGAAAATACCACAAAAACACAACCAGTAGAAATGATACAAAAACCACTTAAACACTAGATCATTAAACTCAATTTCTAACAGCAACGTTTATCAAGTAATACAACACCCGGCTGTTGCTTTAAATTTGAACCAGACAGAATCCTTTCACAAGTTGTCCCACAAGCAGACTAAACAGAACTTCAAAAAGTACACCCTAATGTCAAAATCGACAATAATATTGTTTGCGTACTTTTAGAAGTGGATCACAAAAATCTTTTATTTTATGTAATTATGGACCACACAAGACAAGAATTTATATGATCTCAATAGAAATTTTAAACAGACAATTTTTTATTGTTTACTAAAAAATTCCATCTCCCAGTATAAACCATCACAATTAAAAAAAAAAGTTGGTACACTCAAAGCTCTGAAATTATATCAATATTTCATGCAAAACAGTTTCTTGTCACCTCTATGAAACAGTGAAACAGGAAATCCATGTTTCGAGCGTATAAAAATTTTCACCAAATTAAGGTACAGTTTGTAAACCAAGTCACATTTAAAGTATTTTCTTGTTCATTAAAATCGCCATTTCAAGCTGATAATTTTCAATTGAAAGTCACGCTCGACGCAGACAACGATGAATCATACCAGCTGGCGCCATCTCCCATTAGGGCTCGATCTAAAGTAAAAGTACTCAAGCCCGATGAAAATCAACGCTGCTTTACTAGAAATAACTTCACTGCACAACAAATTCTCATATTTATTCAAAATAGCTGAACAAATTCCAAAGATACAAAGAAATTTAACAAATTAATTGACGATGCAGCGGAACAATTTGAAGTAGGCGAACTTGCAAAACAACTATAAATACATGCACTGTTTTAACAACTACAAAAGTAAAACAGGCTACTTCAATAAATTGTTTATAAACGGTAAACAATTTAATCTTTGCCAAATTTTTGTGCATACAGAATATACCTCTACTCTCTATTACGATACTCCTTTGATCAGGATCCCGACTTTTAGAAAATTTTTGAGGATCTTTTTCTCAATTTAATAAATATTTGTCTCTAAAACATTTTTCTTTAGTTACACCACAGACGTCCGCGAGCACTCGTGCCGAGGGAACATCGAACCCAAAACGTTCGATCTTATCAAGCAGGCAGTCGGTGACATCCTTCTTTCGGCACTCACCGCCTGTCACTGGTTCCTCCGGTTCTAGAACCATTGTTTACGATGGTGCAGACCTTACCACGTCCACAGTCTGTGATCTCCGCAACTTCTTCGCGGGTGATTTCTCTGCCTTCACCGCCACTTCTTCCTCGTCTTCGGGAGCTGGCGAACTTTCGCTTTTATCGAGATTGACACAAATTCTCATGAAGAAACAAGAATGCCAGAGTTGACAAGCTCATCGCAAAAACCCCTGACCACGGGCCAAAAAAGTTCTCTCTCACACAGTCTTTGATGAACAAAATTGATTCAGAACTATTGCAGTGCTACACTCCAGACACGGTTGTAGCAAATGGGGCTTACTTTGACAGAGTACGCATGCCAAAACCATGAGGGCAAAAACCAGTCTGTCCGCCTCCGCAAACACACACGGTACTAACTGCACAAGCAACACAACAGACACTTCGGTACAATAGCTTGATTCTGACCACACTACAACAACAATATTTTGCACCACATCTCTCTAAGACAGGCGCGCATACACTGACAACTATCCTTGAGCGAACCCTTCACTTAGAAACCGTCCTTGCCCGGCACAACTTGACATTTACCCAGTGAGGATATCTCCAGTTATAGTGCCACAGTGGTTCATCAATTTCCACGATGAAATAATTAGGGGCTCACAGTCGCAATCGTGACAGCCGAAACCAAACCCCTTCGTGCCAACACACGGCACCAATCACGGGACAACGGGGCCAACTTTCCAGTTCCACTAATTCAAAAATCCCTCCAGGATCAACACAGAGCACGGCATCCATGTTCTGATCGGCAAATTTATGTAGCAAATTTGTCCGAGCACACGATCAAACCGAACTCTGTAACATGTCAGAGTGGTTAACTCAAAAATAAGTACATGGACAAAGGACTTTTCTTTGCAGTGCTTCCACTATCTACTGAATTCTAGATTTACGGAGATGTTCTGGGACACCTCAAAATACTTCGTCGCAATGGTTGACCCCGATAAATACTTTTTGAACTCACTAATCACCCAAAAAACTGCTTCTTACCCTATATACCAGAAATTTGACACCGCATTCCATCAGGATTTCCACATCAACAGAGATGGATGTCAGCCACCAATTGCACAGGTTCAACAAGACGAAGATGTTGCACACGATACAAAACTATTATTTTTTGGAGCGTCACTTTAAACGCACAAATCCATTTATGCTGGTCAGTTCAGGTCTACAGTACGTAAACAACCTCTTCATTGTTTGGACGGAAAGGAAGATCTATCACCTGTCGTCTTGTTATCTCGTTCTTTATTTTATACCACACATTATTAGCAACGAACAATTTATGACTAACAA
The DNA here is from genome assembly GCF_964194025.1 of Convolutriloba macropyga. Lineage (NCBI taxonomy): Eukaryota > Metazoa > Xenacoelomorpha > Acoela > Convolutidae > Convolutriloba > Convolutriloba macropyga. The sequence continues at coordinate 74,309,684 of NC_134471.1, read as the reverse complement.
TTAAGGTTTTTAGTCCTTACTCTACCATTACAATATTTTGAAAGAAAACATTAAGAGTGATTCTACAAACTTAACACAAGATTCACAACACTTTTGTTTATATCAGAAGAGACAAACTTTTTAAAAGTCTAATTACAAAACAACACAGTCTCTTATACTGAAAATACCACAAAAACACAACCAGTAGAAATGATACCAAAACCACTTAAACACTAGATCATTAAACTCAATTTGTAACAGCAGCGTTTATCAAGTAATACAACACCCGGCTGTTGCTTTAAATTTGAACCAGACAGAATCTCTTTCACAAGTTGTCCCACAAGCAGACTACACAGAACTTCAAAAAGTACACCCTAATGTCAAAATCGACAAAAATATTGTTTGCGTACTTTTAGAAATGGATCATAAAAGTCTTTTATTTTATGTAATTATGGACCACACAAGACAAGAATTTATATGATCTCAATAGAAACTTTAAACAGACATTTTTTTCATTGTTTACTCCAAAATTCCATCTCCCAGTATAAACCATCACAAGTAAAAAAAACAATTGCTACACTCAAAGCTCTGAAATTATATCAATATTTCATGCAAAACAGTTTCTTGTCACCTCTATGAAACAGTGAAACAGGAAATCCATGTTTCGAGCGTATAAAAATTTTCACCAAATTAAGGTACAGTTTGTAAACCAAGTCACATTTAAAGTATTTTCTTGTTCATTAAAATCGCCATTTCAAGCTGATAATTTTCAATTGAAAGTCACGCTCGACGCCGACGACGATGAATCATACCAGCTGGCGCCATCTCCCATTAAGGCTCGAACTAACGTAAAACTACTCAAGCCCGATGAAATTCAACGCTGCTTTACTAGAAATAACTTCACTGCACAACATATTCTCATATTTAATCAAAATATCTGAACAAATTCCAAAGATACGAGGAAATTTAACAAATTAATTGACGACGCAGCAGAACAATTTGAAGTAGGTGAACTTGCAAAACAACTATAAATACATGCACAATTTAAACAACTACAAAAGTAAAACAAGCTACTTCAATAAATTGTTTATAAACGGTAAATTTCACCCAGAAACCGTCCTTGCCCAGCACAACAAGACGTTCACCCAGTGAGGATGTCCCCAGTTATGGTGCCACAGTGGTTCATCAGTTTCTACGATGCAATAATTAGAGGCTCAGAGTCGTAATCGCAACAGCCGAAACCAAACCTCTTCGTGCCAACACAGGGCACCAATCACAGGACAACGGGGCCAATTTTCCAGTTCCATTAATTCAAAAATCCCTCCAGGATCAACACAGGGCACGGCATCCAAGTTTTGATCGATAAACTTATATAGCAAAACTGTCCGAGCACACGATCAAACCGACCTCTGTGAAATGTCGGATTGGTTAGCTCAAAAACAAGTACATGGACAAAGGACCCGACAAGGACTTATTTTTGCAGTGCTCCTACTTTCTACTGATTTCTAGATTCACGGAGATGTTCTGGCACACCCCAAAATACTTCTTCGAAATGGTAGAACCCTCTAAAGAAACGGTAGAACCCGCTAAACGAACACAATGTTCACGCAGGACACGGTTCCTTACCCTATATACCAGAAATTTGACGAAGATGTTGCACACGATACAAAACTATTATTTTTTTGCGCGTCACTTTAAACGCACAAATCCATTTATGCTGGTCAGTTCAGGTCTACAGTACGTAAACAACATGACCATTTCACCGTATTACATTCGTATGTTAGTATATAATCGAGCCGCAAAACAGCGAATGAACCCAAAGATATTTCGGTCCAATTCGGAATTATTATCTCTTTGTTCGCCTGTACGCGGCACAATCTGATCTCGATACGCATTGAGTAACTTCGATCTGCAGAGGGACGCGGAAAAAAATTAAGTACAGCAATACATTCAACCTCCTCTATAGCGACTGAATTGGTGTCAAGCCTTCGGACGGAAGGAAAGTCTAAATCACCTTGCAGTGCAACCATTTTGCAACATTGACCTGTATCTCAGAGCTCTTGCCGCATGTGTTGCCAGATACGGAGAACTCCCCTAGTTCTTCCTCAAAATAAGGCTTAAGATTTCAAAATTGAGCACAGTTATTGGGGCACAGTCCCGCTTCTCTGCGTTGCTGTCCCGTCTTCAATGGACGCACTGATCTCGAAAACTCGAAAATTTTTTATTTATGTTCTTTTTCACATTTATTTATTGTATATTCCTTAACAATCCTTTTTCTTTATTCTAATCTTCTCCTCAAGTGAAGAATTGGGACCAATTTTTTTTCTTTTCTCTGGTCGGAAGGGACCCAGAAAGAAATGAACTGCTTAAATAATTAAGGGATCAAGTAGCGTAGACCTGAAGGGATCACAGTAGCTAAAGTTGGATGCTACTCAGAAGGTAAGCTGTTAAATCCGATTGGAAAAAAACTGTACCGAAAAAAAGAGGATGAATAGAAAGCTGTTGTACTACCGACAGAGACTACAGTCTACAACTATCCACCCATTTGAAAATAAATCCTCACTACAGTGAAAGTGAGAGACAGCTGGAAACTACTAACAGGATTGACGTCACTGGCCAGAACACCTTTTAACTGTTACACTAACTGGCTTTGCAACCGACAGGATTTCTACCACTTAATGTTGACTCTAGTCACGCTGTTCATTTAGCAGGCACCATCAGTGACGACTCCAGTCACCTACTTCACCACTCGACAGGTACGGACACCGTCAACGGATTTGCAGCTGCATTCTACAAATTCGGAAGAAAACTCTCCACCCGTGGATGCAGCAAATGAAATTGCAGAATGTGTTTTCACCACCAATCACAGACTGGGAAGACTTTTCTCTTTTTTATAGCGCTAGCACGACTGACTCTTGTCAGTCCATTAGATTTTTGCACTATGATTATACCATTGACCCTGGTGCTGTGTACTATTAGCCTTGTATTAATTGAAGTTTACCTTCACTGTTTTATTCATTGTTTTATAGAGTCAGTTAGTCAGAGAGAACTAGGTAAGTCTACTTCGCGCGCAGAAATAGGTAGCTTTAACTCTTTAAACTTTAAGGCTGTAAAAAGAATCCAAATGGGGCCTGACTAACATCATTTGTAAGGGGGGGTCATAAACACTTGGGGGCAGGAACAGTTATTCTAATAATTGGTGATTGACAAAAAATTGCAAAACCCAACTGTTTTTCCAAGTGCCATTTTTACCAGTATTTTATGGCGTCGAGAGTATTGATTTTAGACTCATGACGCACATGTCGAGTCGTGAAAACTTGATTTGTTTTTTGTTCCGACCAACTTTTCTTCAAGCTTAACTAAGCCCAGTATTTTGCGCAGTACAATGAAGCAAAACAATTTGAAGTCTCTTACCTTTTAGATTTTGTCGTCAACTATCTTACATAAACCGAAACCAAATAAATGTTCTGATGAAAGTTTTTTCAAATCTTTTTCCTTACTTTGAATTTTCTTGATCTCAATAGAAAACAAAAGATATACGTTCTAATTAACAAGGAATTTTGAAAAGAGAGATTGTTTTCTTTTAACTCCAGTATCCAATTAAAATTACAACGTGAAATATTTTTCCTCCTTCGCTTTTCGAGTTATTATTTTGTTACATTCGAGAGTCTAGGTTATTGAAAAAAAAAACGGTTACCGTTTTGTGCAAAAGCAACACAATCAATTTTTGTATTAATTAGCATAGTTTAAAAGGGCCTGTTTTCAACTGCCGTTGTTCTACCGCAAGAAAAATTCAAAAGTGGAGGCTGTTTTACTTTTTCTCTTAGCAAAATGCCTTTACTGATTATATAAAAAGGCGATATAAGCGTTTATTTTGCTGGAAATTTTAATTTAATTAGATTTCAGAACAGGAAGTGTTGTATGTATTGATTACAATTCCAATTATAAAAAATAACTAAATACGGGCTGTTTTTCAGAAAAACTCGTTAATTTTTTAGAAGCTGAATTATGTTTGTATACTACAAGCGCTTACCTTTGGTGCGTTTTAAGATTGACGTCAGCAGAAAACACGCCTATTTATAAAGACCTAATTACAATTTTGTACTATTGGCTTGCTTTGTTGCAATAATTATACGTAAGCATTTGTTTTTAGTAACTTCTATATTTCATCACGTATATATATTAATATATAGCTCCTTAAAAATAGGCGCACTAATCCTTAAAAAACTTGAAAGAAAAAAGTCGGTATTTACAATTTTAAGAAGTAAGTTAAAAGAAGTTATCTTTAGAACCGAACAATTGCGTTGGTACAAAAAAGCGATTAATTTACAAATATTAATTTAAAAATAAACAGGAAGCATTGCATGTTAAGAGTGATTTATAAACAGGAAGCAATGCATGATCAAATAACAAACAAAACATGAAACACACACCTTTACCGACACACATATCGCTGCCCGCATAAATCAGACGTTTTAGACAGGAAAGATTAAAAATAACTACCAACTGTGGCAGTTGTTTTTACAATTCTCACTTATCAGAACAACCTGAAGATAGTTACCTCTGTTGAGAGAGAGAGAGAAACTTGTTCTCTCTCAACTCCAAAAAATGCTGTTTAAAATTTTCCAAAAAAGTAAATAGTTTTGTCATACTGTCAGTTCAACTGAATTGAAATTCAAGTGCAAAAAGCAAAAAAAAAAACAGCTTAAACCGAAATTAAAAAGAACTTAACGTTAATTTTTTTCAACAGATGATTGTTTAGTATCTGATGAAATTCAGTCTGTTTTTTTTCAGTATTTTAATGAATGAACAATTGTATTGGCGTTAGGATTGCAGAAAATATGTGAATGTATGTAGCCAAAAAATCCAGTAATCGGAGCTTAACGATGCAAACGATTACAAGGAGACTTTCGTGCCTCAAAGTTTCAACTCAAGATAATAATTTTAACAGTAAAGCAGCTATTAATATCACAAATTATTGAATGCTTATTTGCAAACAACGAACCATCAGAAATACAGTTTATTTTAAATAACGACATGATGATCAATTAATTTTATCAATCGCCTATCGGGTTTTTTCCAAATTACGGTCGATGGTGATATTTCATGATGTTCAGTGCAAAAACAGACTAAAAATTCATTATGATCATAGAAAATACAGTTTCTGAGGTTCACAACGTACGGTAGAATCCCAGAATTTTACTCTGAAGTTTATCATGAAATGTCTAATAAGTGTCACGATCAGAGCTCTGCGCATAGTGAAAATCATAATGAAGATTCTATGATTCAGTACTGAATTTTGATGACGCTCAGATCCGGGCTACAATGTAAGTTCATTTGAAGCGAATTTTGGCCGATGTCAATCCAAACAGACACACCCTTAAAGAACATAAGTACGGACGCAGATAGTAATAGCTTAACAACGCATTCTAATATCCTGAAGCACTCACTAAATAGACCACGAATCAGCTCCTGTGCTAGACTAGCAGGACGAAAATGGAATGGTTTCTCTAGAAAAAAATGACGAAATAATTGAAACGGCAAAATTCACAAATGGATGCGCGGTTCAATATGCATCCAAAGCTGTCAACCCTATTTACCCCCCCCCCCACCTGGAATTAATAGGTGTTTTCAAAAATTCCAGGTCTCGACTAGGGTGCTGAGCGACCGTTCATTCAAAGTGAAATTCGCCCGAGGAATATCAGCAATCAAACGATCGAAACATGAGCTTGAAGGGTTATATAGATCATTAGCCCGCGGATCAACCGTCATTAAAAAGTCACCAACAACAATTATCAGCAAGGAGCCAAGAAAAGATATTCGTGTTCGCAATAGCGACATTGGGAAATTTTAAACTACTGTCGAGAGATCAGGTCTTTTGTGGATCTACACCGAGAGACGTATATTTGCATACAAAAAGACCTCAGAGCAGAGAAGCAAGCATGGACACTGACAGATACGCTTTATCAGTTTGACATACGATTGTCTGACAACCCAAATTTTTATGAACGAGGCTACAAATTGTTCACAAGAGGGACAGCATGAATCAGAGAATGCGACAGCATTGTGCTCAAAAACAGGTGATTGATACAAGTAGAAGCGTTGGCAGTTCTTTATTGGATGAACATCTGCACCCCGCCAAAGTTTTCTGAAAAATTGGCATATGGTCAGGCTGCCGTGTATCGAAAAAAGAAGCCTGTAAGTTCTGTTTGGAGAAATGGAAGGTGAGAGAACTACTGTAGTAGAATTAGAATTCCCTGCTGCGGTGATGAAGGGCAAATTGGATCTGAGGACGGGTTTACGAAAGAAAATTGGGGTCAACCAAATCAGGACAACTTTAGTGCAAAACTAGGGGAATATGAATATAGTGGCGCTTGAAGGGTTCTTACTGAACAGAGAGCCATTGGGCAGAGTCTATAATTTCAGAGTAGCACGGTTCTCTGGACAAAGATTTGGTTCAGTATCTAAAGAACTAAGCAATGAACAGTCAAATGAATGCCTTCAGTTTCAATTTTTCTGGGTTATAGATGTCTTGGATGTAAAAGTTAGTGAGGCAATGAGAGAGACAAGTTTTGTCACACGTTTTGCAGACAATAGAAATCATGGTTTCGACAGAGATTAATTACATTTAGTTGAAATTAACATCGGAAGTAAAAAGAGCGTTAAGGCAACATTGCTTTCTTCATTGAGCACACACTGACTGAAATGTCAGATGCATAATAATTTGAAGCTAAGTGGGTTTGTTTGTATAAGATTCCAAAGGACTTTTACTCAAGACAGGGTAGAAGTTGAAAACTAGTCGGTGGCAGTTGAATGGCGGTGCATAATTTTGCATTGATTTGTTTACACAGTATAAACAGCCCTCTTACAGAATGTAAAAGATTTCGATTGTAAGTTGCAATCATTGATAAAGAGATTAAAGTTTGTTTGCTTTATATAAGAACGTGTTGGTTGAGTATAATCTGAACTGCCATACATAAAGTGACCACAACTAGACCAGGATAATTTTGCAGAAGCGAAAGAGTGAGAGGGAGAGGGAGAGGGAGAGAGATAGAGATAGAGAGAGATAGAGAGAGAAAGAGAGAGAGAGAGAGAGAAGAGAATGAGAGAGAGAGAGCTGTTGTCTCAGTGGGACTAAAGTTAAGAAGCTAGTGTGGAAAGCAGAAAAGGTAGAGAAAAACTTTGAGAGCTTAGTAAGGCTGATCTTTGCAAGTTTGTAATTGCAAGACCAGTTGGGATACTGTGCGCGTTTTTGGTTTAGTTCATTTGGCACGTAAACCACGGATATAATATTAATAATAATACTAAAAATAATAATAATAATAATAATAATAATAATAATAATAACAATAATAATAATAATAATAATAATAATAATAATAATAATAATAATAATAATAATAATAATCATAATAATAATAATAATAATAATAATAATAATAATAATAATACTAATAATAATAATAATAATAATAATAATAATAATAATAATAATAATAATAATAATAATAATAATAATAATAATAATAATAATAATAATAATAATAATAATAATAATAATAATAATAATAATAATAATAATAATAATAATAATAATAATAATAATAATAAAAATAATAATAATAATAATAATGATAATAATAATAATAATAATAATAATATAAATACTAATAATAGTAATAATAATAATAATAATAATAATAATAATAATAATAATAATAATAATAATAATAATAATAATAATAATAATAATAATAATAATGTTAATAATAATAATTATCATTATTATATTTATTATTATTATTATTATTATTATTTTTATTTTTATTATTGTTATTACTATTATTATTAGTATTATTATTATTATTACTATTATTATTATTATTATTATTATTATTATTATTATTATTATTATTAATATTATTATTATTATTATTATTATTATTAGTGTTATTATTATTATTATTATTATTATTATTATTATTATTATTATTATTATCATTATTATTATTATTATTATTATTGTCATTATTATTATTATTATTATTTATTATTATTATTATTATCATTATTAATATTATTATTAATATTATTATTGTTATTATTATTATTATTATTATTATTATTATTATTATTTTAATTATTATTATTTAAATACTATGATAAATTGTGTTGAGTTTGTCTTTTCCATTGATATGCATCTATTTATCTTACCTTTGTTAAACAAAGAGCCAAAAAAGATGATACGAGACTCATTAAGAAATTTTTTTTGGAGACCATCTGCTTTTGGACTGCTTGCAATAGCCGAAGAAAGAAAAAAAACTGAGTAACAAAGTAGAACCTGCTTCACCGATTCAAAATTTTTGTTTTTGTTTTGATCGACCTTCTGGTCAACATAGTCGCCTCACTGTTGAGCCCAGCAGAAATTCAGAAGTTGACAGTAGCGCTCCCGGAATTGCTTTGTTCCTTTGCTACTTTTTGCCAAGAACAACTGTCTGATTAGTTAAACCTTGTGCGGTATTTTATCGGTTAAAGTGTTGAAAGTGCGTTGAGGGTTGATTTACCTCTCCGATTTGAGTTAACAATAGTTGGAATATGTTAGGATATCAATTGGCGAAGCGGTTTTCATCACCAGGATAGGAAGCTTGGGAAGATTGGCATAAACATTATATGAAATCTAGCGTGAAAGTGGGCTCGAAGGAAGAGGACATGACGAAGTGGTTGCCCAAAAAGTGTGTGGGTGGACTTGAATGCATTTAGCGATTTTGGGAGTTGTTGGCGCTCAACACTAGTAAAGCAAGCATGAACACTGACAGAAACGCTGTGTCAGTTTGACATAAGTTTGTCTGACAATCAAATTTTCATGAGCGGGGCTACAAATTAATCAATAGAGGGAGAGCGTGAATCAGAGAATGGAGAGCAGTGTGCTCAAAAACAGTTGACTGATAAAAGTAGAAGCGTTGTCAGTTCTTTATTGGATGAATATCCGCAGCTCGCCAAATTTTCCGAAAAATTGGCATATGTTCCGGCTGCAGTGAATAAAAAAAGAAGCCTATAAGATCTGTTTGGAGAAATGGAAGAAGAGAGAATTGCTGAGAGCGGTAGTAGAATTAAAATCCTCAGCTACTGTGATGAAGTGAAATTTGGATCTGAGGATAAGTGTACTGAAAAAATTTGTGGCCAACCATATCAGGAAACCATAAGAGCAGATTTAGTCGAACATTAAGATAGCGGCGCTAGAAGATTTCTTACCAAAGAGAGAGCCATTGGGCAGAGTATTTTAATTCAGTGGAGCATGATCCTCTGCAAAAAGATTCAGTTTTGCCGGCAGTATCTAAGGAATTTAGCGATGAACAGTCAAATGAGGGCATTGAGGTAGAACATTTTTGGGATGCAGATATTTTGTATGTAAATGTCAGTGAAGCAATGAAAGAGTCAAGTTTTGCAACACTTTTTAAAATTGAAAAGGACGCATGCCAAAATGCAACTGCAT
>NC_134471.1:74267712-74295212 GCF_964194025.1 Convolutriloba macropyga | reverse complement strand
GTTTGGTAGTTGGCTGCTAACAGGCAATAGATGGGTTTGATGTCAGCCCAGGTTGGCCCAGACCGAAATGGCCTCTGGTCAGACCGTCCCAGGCAAAAGTGACCTCTGATCAGACCGACCTAGACTTATATGTCCTCTGATCAGACTATCGTGCGCTCCGAATCCGACTACAATTTTTTTTCTAGAAAAATAACACCTGCAGAATCTCCTGAAGTGTACTTTAAATTGCGTCATCTGTCAAAAGTTTGAATCCACGATTTGATCAGAACTTCTGTTTTAAGTTTTCCTCCGAATCTTTTTCTAGCAACCTGTGCTGAACACTACTGGCTTTTCCATTCATAGAGACATAATTTGGTACGTTAGTTGAATACTCTGGCGTGTTCTGACGCTCTAACGCAATATGCTAATTTACCAAGTTTCACATGACGGAGTTCAGGCTTTTTGAAAAAAGCTAAAAAGTTTCTTTGTTCCTTGGCCACGGTTTCAAGCAAAAATTAAATTTGAATCGAATCATAGAGAATGAAACTAGAGACGTTTATAGAGACGTTAATGATTACCATTATCACAGCTCTACTGTCGCAAAATTTTTAAATAAAAATCTATGTCGATAACTAGTTGTTGTAGTAAAAAAAAGCTTCGTTTGACCATTACTATAATAGACATCTTTCTGATACGTAAATTGATGTGGAACCGAGATACTGGGATGATCTGGCTGCCTGGTGAGCTGCGGAAATCGGACCCTGTTGACAGGCATTCGTGCTTCCAGGGCAATGGAGAATTTTCTGGTAAGTTTTTGGTAATAAGCTGATGTTTACAGTAGTTAGCCTCATTAGACTTTAGCTGGCTTCTTATGTGCAGAAATTGGACCAAGTAGCAAGAATTTCCTGGCAAATTTTCTGGTGGCAGTACACTGGAGGCTGCGGGGTTGAATTCAGTTTTCCAGAGTGGTGGCCTCTGACAAGCAGAAGTTGGCTCTATTGCTACAAGAAAACTGCAAACAGAAAACTGAAAAATTGTGGGTTTCTCTTCTAGCAACTCATATTGTTCAGACATTGCGGACTGTCTTCTGAAAAGCAACAGTTGGGTTGCTACAGCTATATAATTTCGTGGCATAATAATCGAGGCAGCTGGCTTGAGCTGCTCTATTGTTCTGTTTCCAATTGGGCAGAATATGATTGTTCAAATAGGTCGAGATGTCAGCGCCGTTTCAGCGCATTTTTTTGTAAAAAGTGCGCTGAATGCGCTGAAATTATGCAAGAAAAGCGCCTGCAAAACGGCTGCAAAACGGTTCTGCTCGCAAAAAACTTAACGCGTCTGAAAACTATCTTTGAATGAACCGTTGCTTACTCCAGTTGACTGAACGTCCAGAACGTCATCATCTTTTAACGTCCTGTTCATTTTGGTTGTCGTGGACGTTGTGTACAATCTTTCACCGGACATCACTTGACGTAACAACGTCGACGTAATTTTTGACGTCACACTTTAACTATTAAACAAAGCGCAACAAGTTCATCAAAGCGATCAATTTCAGGTACTCGAGAACAATGGAAAAGCTACTGATAGTTGCAATTTTTTCTGGCCGTCAATAGTTAATGAGCAACAAAAAATCTCAGCTTTTTCACTTTTTCAGTATGCTCGAAACTTAATAAGAGATTGGAAGAGTATCCTAATGTGAGAACGAGAGACCTAGATGAAAAACCATTTATGTTCAAATCATGGCTAAAAAAGTTGTATCCTTGTTTGGTGATGGGTAATCACCAAATCCCGCTTAATTGATATTTATTCCGGTGTTGAACTCAAATCTTACCGTTTTTATTTGATGCCTCATGTTGAACCCATTTTCTTTACGTTGAAACGCCTCTGTGGACCTCATCTTGTTGCTTCAAAATTTTGTTTTTGCAAAACTGATTTGTAATAGTATTGGCTTTTCCGTCATGTTTTTTGCTGGTTTTTAAACATGCCATATTCTTTTGACAGAATTAGAGGGACAGGAAGGAATACGGAACAGTTGACCATTCAATTCAATTTTGCTTGATTATGTTGGCAACTATATGTAGTATATCAGCTTACATAACTAGTGTAAATTGCCCGGCGAAAACTGATCTGGATATGGAAAATAAGCTCGAAGTTTTACTCACTTTCAGCAATCGCTATCTTTGGGTGTCTCCTCCTTTCTGATACTCCTCCTTTCGACAGAGTTTTCAACGAGGAAAAATGTTTGAAAATGTGTTTGTTAGCTTATTTCAAGCTATTTATTCAAAAAGTCTGCAGGCACTGAAGTTTTATAGCAAATTGTTTAGTATTTTGTTATGCATAAAATACTTATTTAAAGCAATAACTGGTAATCTACACAAATTTTAAGAGGTAATTTGCACAAATAAAAAAAATTTAGAAATCCGCCATGAAGAACAGCTTCTTCACCAGCTTCAACAGAAAAGTTAAGCTCTGTCTCTACAGTTTTATGTTGGTACAAATTATTGGGTTTTGCTTATTGGGTTTTGCAAAGTTTGTTTTCTTTCTGAGATCATTAACATAAGTTAAGTTTCTAAGTTCTATCCATTTTGTAAGTTTTTTTCTGCGATCCAATAACCAATTAACCATTTTTTTTTAAAAAAAAAGGATTGGTGTAGATTTTATTTAAAAAATTGATAAGCCAAAGCAATAGAATGGTCCCAAGACAGAAAAATGCTTAAATGAGCAACAAGAAAACTCAATAACCAGGTCTTTTTTAACACGACGTTCTAAAGTTAAAAAAGTAAGGGTTACAGCTACATATTAGGGTCTTATGAGGTACTCACTGGTTAAACTGTGTTGTTTTCACTTTCCTGAACACTCTCTGATTCAGTTGCTTCAACCTCTGAAAATAACTTACTCGAATTTCTTGTATCATGATGTTCTTCTGTTACTTCGTCTGAGTCAAGGTATAGAAAATTGTCTTCAGTATTATTGGTTTCTTTTTGAAAACCTGGTAGATTATTTTCCTTCAACCTAACATTTCTAAAGAAAAAATTTGCCCAGTTTAATTGTTTTGCGAGAAATAAGCGGTTGTGTTATCAGAGTAAGCAATGGACAGACACTTAGTAGCTTTTGGATCAAATTTTGTTTCTTTTTACTGGCATCCAGATTTTTTAATAGGCTACACAATCAAAGAGACTTAGATGGTCGCTTTTTGGTTTTCTACCAAAATCATTTTGAATGCTGACTTAGTGTTTTTGTCGACTATGTTATTAGCATAACTTGCTGTATCTACAGCTCAAACTGAATAATTTTTTGCCAATTTTCAATTTTTGACTGGCCACCTGACAGATCCCCCCAACGTCACCTAACTTTAAAAAGTATGCTGTCTTCGATCGTCTATCATTGACGTCTTTACTCTAGTCTTCACCTGTTTCGCCAAAAAGGGTGATGTTGCTGGCTGATGCGAAAAGGAGTCTGATAGAATTAATATTTTTAGGTGTCTCAACAAGCGCTTGCCAATATTGAAATGCTCAACAGTTGGGTCATCAACGAAGCATTATGAGACATTTGTGATCAATCCAAATGATATCTGGTCTAGATTGATTAGCTAGATAAAGTAATGAACCTACAAGACTTCTAACCTCATAAGAATCTACTTTTGCTGAATCCTCTTGAGGTTTAAGGTTACTTTCTGCTGGTTTTTGCATAGTTTGCAGTCCTGCATTTTGAATGCGTTTTAAGTATACTCTTGTTGCTCTAAAGTTGTTCCTTTTTCTGTATTTAGATTACGTTTTCAAAAAAACGATTGAAAATATCCAATTTCATCCATTTTAAACTTTAACTTTTGTTAACTCATTGATTTGTGTTTGAATATTTCTGCTCCGAGTAAGTCATCATTCTAGATTAGAACAGAAACTGTTTCTTTTTTTAGTTTGTAGAAAAAGACAGTAATTGTGATTACTTCTTTCAAATCTTTGCTGAATTAGAAAATTTGAAATCTCCTGACACCAATTTTCAGCTGTTTTCTTTAGCCCGTATATTGATTTTTTAAGCTGACAAACTACCTTGTTGCCATAACTGTCCAAGTTCTCAAAAAAACTTTGGTTGCTCTAGACAGACCTCTTTGTTTATTTTAGAACAGACAAAAGCTGCTTTTACGAACATTTGCTATAGAGAGAAGTTTTTGATAGCTGATAAATCTAGTTAGATTTCAGAGGACTCGATTTTGATGGTGGGAGCAAAACTATCTGAATATCTATTTCACTGCGTTTGTCTAAAACCTTTGCCACATAACGAGCTTGAAATTTATTGATATATACGTTTGAGGCGTGTTTAAATTTTTACGTCCATTAGGCAGGAATAGTTTTTTGTCCTTTCCTTTCTGTTTCATTTTCTATCTCTGTTTTAATTTCTTCAAACCATTTATCTATTAGTTTTTTTTGCTTAAACTTTTTTTTTAGTTTTGCTTTAACTTTTGGACTTTATCTTTCATTTTTAATATCTTGTTCATTTCTAGTTTCCGTACAGTTTTATTCTCCTTGACACTCCTATGTTACAATTTTTTCAACTTCTGAACTTAACTCACTTGAATTGTTTGTATCCTGAAGTTCTTCTCTTACTTCGTCTAAGTCAAGGTGTTGAATAATGTCTTCTATTACTTCGGTGTCATCAATTTTGAAAGCCTATTAGATTGTTTTCCTTGAACCTAACGTCTCCAGAAGTAAAAATTTGCCTCGTGTTCATGTTTTGCACCAAATAAGCTGTGTGTTTTGGTGGAAGTAACCAATGGACGACATTTTGTAGCATTTGGATCAAACTTTGACTTTTTTTAACTAGTTTCACGATTTTTGAATAGGCTAAACAAGCAATTTTGTGAGGGCCGGTTGAGTATTTTTGTCTTTGACAATTTAATTGCTAGCATAACATGTTATATCTAGAGCTCAAGACAGTTAGCTTTTTTGCCAGTTTTCAATCTGTCAGAAGGCATAATGCAGTAGGGAGTTTCAGGAACAGTAAACTCATGAGCTGTTTTTTTTGCTTGTGCAAAAAGTGAAAGGTTTTATATTTGTATTATGTCCCATTATCGGTCAGCAAAATATTTGGTTGGCCATATTGTGCAACAATCTCTGTGAAAACTTGCACTGATTGAGTTATGTATTTCATAAATTTAACTACTGCGTAGCCAATGAGATCATCCATGAAACTAATTGCATTTCTACTGCTGCGTATGCTTTATGAACTCAATGGTCCAATAAAAATCAGAGTAAAATCTTCCGAGGTTTTGAGTTGCTTTGTTATTCCTCTTTTTTGAAAACGTTGTTCTTGTAATTTTTCCCAGAGAAAAAATTTCTTAGAAAGCTGAAGCGTGGGAAGCTTCATCTGTTGCATTTGCTACATCTCACGTTCCAATGTCCAATTCTTTTGTGCCACAGTTTTTCTTGACGTGTGCACCACTTAAATTCGTAAAGTACAAATTTTTTTTTTGTGGTAAGAACAACAAGTTTCCTGTTTTTATCAATCTGAAGTTTTCTAAGTTTCTCAGCTTTAGTACTGACTCAGCTTTTGGGTGAAACAATTCATGTTGTTTTTTAACTAAACTTGAATCTAAATTTAGGTTTGTTTTGTACTCTGGTACTTGAACAACTTTTTCAAAAGTCAATTTGTGTAGCACAACTTTTTTGTCTTGTGCTTCTACATTTACATCTCTTATTCTTTCAATTTTTGTTTTCCTTCCAACCAGATTAATAACTGTGGATTCTAATTTTTTACATTTTAATCCAGGCTTTATCTATAATCAGTTGATCATCTTTGCCTGCATCTACTAATAAAACAGTTTTTGAAACTTCAAATGAGTTTTCAGCGCTGAAACTATGTGCGAAGCCTTATGAGGATTTTTTGTTAAGCTTTACATGCGGTTTCTAGATGGTTTTTAGCCGCGTATTTACTAAAATCAGCGTTTTTTTGTAACAACTAGCTTCTAAATGTCGAAGTTGTTTACATACAAAACACAATATAAAGCTCTTGGAAACTTAGGCTAGGATGTGATTCAAATGAAAATTGTACACCAATTGGATGCTACGCATTCATTGCTCACATGGCCACGTGCTGATCCGCTTTCACACTATTTCCCTACTTCTGCTCTTCTCGAATTAAGTGAGACGCTTTCGCTGTTCCACAAAGATCTTTGCGGGGTTGAGGCTCTACGGTACAACAAAATGCTCGTTTTGTTGTGCAAGTCCTTTTGATAATTTTGCACTCATCAACCTCTCAGAATCCTCCTCATCAGCATGATGCAAGCGGTTAACCAGATCTTTCGCTCTGATGAAGTACTGGTGAAAGGCTTTGTCATCTTAGAGTTGCAGTCTGGCCACCTGCTTCATCAGACTTATGATTGTGGTTGTCTCCTCACCTCTGAACCGTTGCTGGAGAAGTTGCCAGGCTTTCTGTCCATCACCGAGACGCTTGCTGTTTACAGTCATGCCATATGACCTTGAGGCTGCGGCGTCTAGTGTCAACGCCAGTTAGCAACAAATCTGGTATTACGGCTCTCATTCTCTTGTACAGTTGTAGCTCTAACTTGAGTCTGTGCCTGCGCTTGCGCATCAATTGCATCTTCACTCAGTTGTGCTGGCCTGTCAGGTATTTCAACTGTGTTTGTGAGCGTTTTGAGGAGGCCCATAGTTTGTGCGGAGGCCGAGAAACCAAAACTCCTTGTTGCGTCGTCCTCTTCTAGCCCGCTGAATGACATCTACTTCACTGTTGTTTGATGCTTCCATTATAACGCTTAAACTTGCCTGATGAGACAAATCTGATGAGACAGGATGATTTTTAGCCAAGGTAGAGATCGCAGTTGTTTGCGCTCAAACGATATTCGAGAGAATAAGATGAATTATTTTGATGTAATTCAACTAGAAAAAAAAATGAAGATTTTTTACAAAAAATGGTCATATTTATAATCTCAAAATAAAATAATTTTTAAACTTCATATTGGTTAAAAACTAACAAATCTAAAATCAGGCATATTTAGGACGTATGAGTGGGCGTCCTTTAATAATTACCTGAAAAAAATTACTTCACTGGAGTCCATTAGCCAAGTTCCATTTACGACTCAATATAAGTTACTGAATAGCATTTTTTGACAAACATACATCTCAAAACGGATTTAGTTTTTTTTTCAAAATTCTTGGCTCCAGTTGTTGTTATAAATCTGGTAGATTTGTTTTCTTTCTGAGTTTATTGAAATTAGTTATATTTCTATTTTCTGATATACTTTTTAATTTTTTCTCTGTGATCCTATTAACAAAGAAAGATTGGTGTATTATTTATCAAAAAGTTGATGAGCCATTGCAATAGAATGGCGCCAAAACCAAAAACTCCTTACATGAGCGACATCAAAACTCAAGAACAAGGTCCTTTTTAAAAAGAAGTTCTGAATTCAAAAAAGTAAGGGTTACACCTACCGATTAGGTACTTAAGTGGTTATTGAACCATGACAAAACAATTTTCAATGATTTCGGAAAAATGAAAGAGAAACATGAAAACAGAAGACCAGTTGCCGTAACTGAACAAAATATTGCTCGATAACACACTATTTATTTGGTGATTGAAAAACTCCACTTCATAAAACTGGCTAGCTGTTTTAATTTTTCACTGATTCGTTGTTACCAAAAATCGGTAAACAGATTACGAACCAAATTGACTTAATTAGTGGTCAAATTAAGTCGCTATTTCTATTTGAATCCAATGCTCTAATGCAAATGAAACTGCAGTCCAGTTTCTTCTGATCACAGAACAAGTAGTGTCAACGCTATCAACGCAAAAACAAAATTTTAGGCAAACTCCAATGCAAGAGTTTTACAATGCCTCTACGAAATCCCAGTGGTCACCAAATTGAACAAAAATTCAGCATTGGCCCAATTGTTTTTAAAAAAGAAACGAAGTCAAAGTCACACATGTAGAAAAATCACAGTTTTTAACCAGTAAGCAAAACAAATTAATTACGCTAATACCATTTTTGATACCGGATCTTTTCCGCTAGTGCCCCCAGCTTAGTGGGCGCATATTTTTTGCAACCACAGACGCATATTAAATATTTTTACAGAAAGATTGAATATGTAATGGCGCGTGCTCTGTAACTGGGGGTTGCACAAACGGAAAAGATCCATGATACCACTGGGACGAAGTAGCGAAGAAAACAACAAGAGATGTCAGAACTCTAGAAATCAGTCAAATGAAACTAAAACAGGCGTTGGTGAAAATCAATGACTGTAGTTCAAATGTATATTGAGCACCATAGACTAGATATCATTAGAAGGCATAGAGTACCAGTGTTTTATGTGACACGGGAAAAAAAGAAGCCCAGAAAAAAACCAAAACAACAAATCAAAAATTCATTCTATATTTTTGAAAGACGAAATCAAAACTATTAGTTCAGTGTACTACATATTGATAAAAACAATATTAGAGACATTATTGTAAAGGCTATGAATGTTTTATCACTGACTTCAAAATCTATAGATTTTGAAGTCAGTGATAAAACATTCATAGCCTTTAAAATAATGTCTCTATTATTGTTTTTATCAATATGTAGTACACTGAACTAAGAGTTTTGGTCTTTCAAAAATATCGTTTTGGTTTCGTCTTCTAATGAAAAGGACAACATCTTTTCAAAACCAAAACTTTTCCGAGTCAATGAAACCTTTGGCTCGATACCATGAAGCTAGAAATTACGCATCAGAATGTACACAGGATACTTAATAAGAAACTTAGTGACAAGGCAACAAAAAACGAAAAAAAATCAGACTGAAAAAAATATTTTATTTTTTCAAATATTGTCCAACTCATAGAAAACTTGCGAATTAGAGCAACCAGCGAATTGCATCACTACACCTATGCATTTTTAGTACACTCTTGATGACTGATGGAAAACAAAAGGACATTGAAAGCAGACGTCGAATTGACGCATGTGATAAAATCGAAATTGACTACTATGAAAAAATGTTGAGAATATCAGTTGACAACAGTAATCTCTACTGTGTCAGACGGGCTATTAGTACAACTCATTGTCGACATCGAATTGACGTCAAAAATTTTCAAAGCATTTGAAAATCTTGTACAAAATAACAAAACAGAACAGGACAAGTCCTGATTTACCCTTTGAAAACTTTTCATCCTGGGTCGAGGTTTTGTCGATAAAATAATGTAAGATTTGAACACACAAACGCAGAAACTTAATTTCACTTGCCTATCAATTAGCTGTGAAAAGTCATTTGCAAAGAAAAAAAGAAAAAAAATGATCAAAAAAATTATGCAGTAAAAGACATTAGTCAAATTTCCGCTCCTAACTGAATTTCAAATGGAAACTTTTAATTTATTCAAATACCATTTTATAACTCCATTATATGAGCGATTAAAAGATTTTTACGCCAAAAACTTGATTCTCCTATTCATTATCCATAGTTCAGGTAATTTTATTTGTAGTGGTGCGCCGTCTTCCTTCAAAGGTTTGTTTATACTTTATAATTGTTTTTGAAGTCAAATTCGTGTTATCACACCGAAAAAGGAAGTGGAGCAAAAAATGAACTAGTATGAGCCGTACATCTTCTTCACTTTGATTTCGAAGTAAAATTAGAAGGCCTTGCTTAAACAACTATTTGCATTCCGGATGGTCTTTTTGTTCACGTTTAGCTAACCGAGTCGTGTTTTCACTTTTTTTGCAAAATCACATTGCTTGCCAGGTCTACCTTTTGTATGGTCAAAAATCAAAATGTGTGATCTTTTCCTCAGAAAAAAAGCTCAGTAAAATTCCAGAAAAGCTTTGAAATACATTTTCTTTTAAACACTATTTGTAAAAATTACGCTTTTAAATAAATTGAAAAGTTTTCACACCTCAAAAAAAATTGGTTTTCTGCCCTACTTCGTGTTTCAGAGTGATCAAACGCACCAAAAAGAGAAGTCCCCAATTTTTTCATTATTTGAGTCGTAGAATTAGCGCTTTAGTGCATTTCAAATTCTTCGACCTGTTAAGTCTCTGGCGGGTAGCATGTTAGAATATCGATCAAACTATAGTCTTGAACTTAGTGAGAATTAGAAAGAAAATTTAAATTACCAGATTACAAAGACAAGAGCAAATTTGAATCTAGTCACAAGTTTAGATAAATGAATGGTCAATTAATGGTGCTTAGAATCAGTATTCGGTTCAAATTGGTGAATCCAGACAACTATTAATAGAGTGAGATTATTTGATGTAAAATCTTCCCAACATGTATTGATTGATTATGATACCACCGGAAATGTGAACGAAACTTTAGAAAATGTAAATGCATACCATCTATGGTACCCCTTGCGACTGATTTCTGGGACATTTGCAGAAAACCATATTGGGTAACCTTTGCGACCCCCGCTGTAAATCATGGTGCTAAGATTAGTTTTGTATCTGGACATTCTGGCAATGATAATGGGTATATACAGCTGATTTTTGAGCCTCTTTTCATCCCCAAAACCAAATCATCATCTTGATCTAATAGTCAGATCTCTCCTGTAAATCTCCAAATTCTACTGTAAAATATCATTTTTATTGTTCTCTCATTTTGAGAAATTAATTTGTCTAATTAGTTAAAATCGCCCTTTATTCCGCCTGCGAAAACCCATAACCCACCATAGCATAATCACTAATTTCATTCAATTTGACCACTTCAAGCTTAAATACGATAAATTCAAATTCTTCGCCTGATTGGTTTCAAGGAGAAAATAAGATTAGTTTTCAAAAAAGGATAAAAAATAACTGCTGTGTTCTAAAATTTCTTCTGCGGAGGTTTATTGATAAATTATCAGAGGCGCGTGAACAAAGTCGCTGTTTGTTATTCACTTCCGACAAAGCTGAATCCCTCAATCTGCGAAAAAACTAGACCATCTTTTTTCAGCAGCTAATTTTATTCTCTCCTTTCGAAACAAAAAAATCCGCAAATTGAAAAATCTGTTGATTTTTAAACAAATATTGTTAAAGTTGTACAGATGTTATTTGCACGTTGGGTCAGTCAATGAATTTCAAGATAGTGGTTATGCAAGTAGCATACATGTTTTCACTTATATACAAGAAATAGAATAGCTGATGTGATAAGAATTCAGGGATCTATTCTGTCCCCCCCCCCAGCTTAGTGAGTATGAACCTTTTAGGACCCCCAGGCGCGCGTGCCATTTTCTTACATAGTAACGTACTATATAGCAACTTATAATTTGTAACTGGGGCTAATAAAAAGCACTGGACAAACACTGGCGAAACAGAATAGATACGAATTCAGAACTGAACATGACTTTACTGCGATAAACATGTTTTAAAATTAGTTTTGGAAGAATCTGTGGAGATTTGTGACAGTAAACGAATTTATGTCAAATTTACTGGTTTGGTTATATCCGCCACAGTTTTTAATGATGCCTATTTTTGGACGAGCACGATCACTTTTGTCCACGCTCTTAGTCACACTTGTCCGCACGTCAATGTAGTCCACCGTTGTAGCATTTAATAACTATGATAGTGTTATTTCAGTTTCAAAAAGATTAATTTTTATATTGGGTCTCAATGAATTACGAGGAGTCTCAATTCAATTCGAGGAGTAAGGTTTTAAGCTAATCGCATGCTCAAAGTTACGGACAATGGTTGCGCTTAACCGTGAGTTCAATAAGTAAAAACTCACGCTTTTTCCATAAAAGCTTTGCTGAGTAAAAAATTGTTGAGAAGTTATTGTCACTGTCTTTAAGGAACAAAGCCAAATTTACCCAAAAACAGCTCTTTGGACATTTGCCACGTAAATAAATTGAATTACTTATTATGTTTCCATCAATCAGCGCCATAAACTTGTTTCAATAGCGGCAGTGATAATAATTTTAAAACCTAAGTATCTCCTACGTAGTAGTTGATTAAAAATAAATGATTTTTCCTAAGTAAAAAATAGAAGCTTAGTAAAGAAAGTTTGACAAGCTTCAGCTTTGTTCCCAAGCGATTACGCCACAATTAAATTTTTCTCACAAAAAATGTTTTTTTTTTCACTGAAGAGGATATACATGGATGAGAAAGCAACGAGTTTTGGTATAAACGTTTTTCAAAGACACTACAATTATCTGTAAGACCTTTTGGACTTATTTTCTGAATCTTTTAATGATTGAAGATTTTTATTGTATTTTTCAGACTTTGTACTCGAACTAATTAATTAAAACGGGACCAAAAAGTTACCTCTAAAGATTACTGCCAAAAAAGGGCGCAAAATTTGATTTTCTTGGCATCTCAAACAATAACTTTGTAATAAGCGATAAAAGATTTTGCGACTTTATGAGATATATTAGGAGCTATATGGAATTTTAGGAGTCTTGTCACTAATTGCAGTTTCCTATTTATAGTAAGACAGTGGTCATATATGTTTTTATACAAACCGTAGCTCATTCTTTTTTACATGTTCTCGAAAAAGACTGACGTATGACTTCAGGGAAACTAGTCACGTTTTTAGGTCATTTGTTTCTTTCATGTATCAGTTCATAGACTCAATTGTTGAATTATTTCCAAAACGATTTTTTAGATCAATTAAAAAATTTAATCGCAGTATGTACAGTATATTATAAAATGATATTTAAAATAAATTACAATAATATCTATAATGATAATATTATTATTGATTCTTGAACTTCCTGCTATTTGTCGATTTTATTTGTTTTCATATTTTCGTTTCAATTCGTTATTGTGTTTACGATTTTTTGGAACCAGAAAATGTCATTTTTTTTCATTTTCGTCACAATCTTCACCAACGGTTTTTTCTTTATGAAAGTTTTAACTGGACGTAATATTCGTTAGAACCTCGTCAGACGTATTTCAAAAATCTGGATTTTTTCTCTGATGTATCTCTTGACAGTGTTAAAAATGACATAATCAGACTATGGTTAGGGTAGGTTTAAAAAATTTATGTGCACCCAAGTTCTCGCCGGCGTAACCTTTTTCAACGTGAAAAACGCTGGTGTAAAAATTGGTGAGAACTTTCTGTAGCTGTTTCGACGAAAACGCAAATTTACTCAAAAACAGCACTTTGAACGTTTGTCACGTCAAATAATTGAATTACTTATTATGTTTCCATCAATCAGTGCCATAACTTTGTATCAGTAGCGGCATTGACAATAATTTTTGTAACATAAGTATCTGTTATGTAATAGTTGATTGGAAGGTATGTTTTTTCTTAGTAAAGAATAAAAATTTGGTAAAAAATGTAAAAATGTTTGACATGCTTCAGCTTTGTTCCCAGGAGATGGCGCCAGAACTAAATTTTTCTGACAAAACGATTTTTTTCACTGAAGAAAATATTCATTGAAGAGAAAGCAACGAGTTTTGGGTATTAACGTTTTTTAAAGAGACTTCAATTATCTGTGCGACCTTTTGGACTTATTTTCTGAATCAATTAATGGTTGAAGATTTTTATTGTAATCTTTCGGACTTTCTGTGCAAATTATTTAATTAGAAGTGAACCAGAAAGTTACCTCTAAAGATTACTGCTGAAAATTGGGGCGCAAAATTCTTTGCATTTAAAAAATAACTTTTGCTCATAATCGAGAAGAGATTTTATGAGATTAGAAGTTATATTAGCTATATATGAAAAAAATTTAGGAGTCATTGCGCTAATTGCAATTTCCTATTTATAGCCAGACAGTGGTCATTTATGTTTTTATACAAAACACAGCTCATTGTTTTTTTTTATGTTCTCGAAAAAGAATGACGTATGATTTCAAGGAAACTAGTCACATTTTTAGGTGATTTGTTTCTTTCATGTATCAGTTCGTAGACTCGATTGTTGAATTATCGGCAAATTAGTTAACTAAAAATATTTAATCGCAGTATGTACAGTTTATTATAAAATGTTATTTATAATATTTTACAGTAATATTAATAGTGATGTTATGATTGATTTTCGAAGGCCTTGCTGTTTGTCTATTCCTTTGTTTTCAGGATAATTTTTTTTCATTTCGTTATTGTGTTTACAATTTTTTGAACTAGAAGTTTTCTTTTTTTTCAATTGCGTTACAATCTTTACCAATCGTTTTTCTTTATGAAAGTTTTAACTGGGCCTCATTTCCAGATTTTTGTTAGAAGCTGGTCAGATGTATTTTAGATATCTGGATTTTTTCTCTGATGTTTCTCTTGACAGTGTTAAAAGTGACATGATCAGACTGTGGCTAGGGTAGCTTTAAATTATGTGCAACTATGTTCCCGCTGGCGTAGCCAATATTATTAGAGAATTGAGATATAACAACCTAATACAAATTGTGCATAAGATAAGCTCGACATAGTTTAATATTCAAGCGTACAAACACTCGGGCAACCGTTATTCAACATAAATTACAAATAATGCAATTTTACACTGGCCAATATTTTTTCAGGCAAAGCAATTTTTTAGAATGAAATGCTTTCTTGACAGGGTAAAAGATGATTTGAATATGATCACAGTCAAAATACAGGATTGAAATATGATACAGAACTGATTTACTATGATACCTTACTCTGGGTAACAATCTGTAAGATTATCTGAAGTAGTGATACCCAATGCGAGCGAATTTAGATCGGTGAGACACTTAAAGGAGAAATTGAAAATCGTATTGAAAACAACTTTCAGAAGGCAAACATTTAGTGTACAGCAATTAAGAGGTTCAAATAATATTTTAAGTAGTATGATTGCCAAAATTCACAGATGACCTGTCATGACGAGTTGATGAGTTGCTACTAACAATAAACTATTCCGTACTGTTGTATATGATCGCATCGTCTTTCCCTAATTAGCATGATCATCGTCTATAATATATATTTTTACACCTTTATAATGGTGTATATATAATTAATAATGACCTCTAGTACCAAATTCTTGCAACGGTATAAAATTTAGGAGTGCGACCAAAAAGCGCATTATTTTGTCAGGCATTATTTTGAAACGCGACTTTTTTCACGGGGCTTGTTGATTTCAAGGGCTTGGTAGGAGTGGATAACGAAGAAAATTGAATTGACCATTCAAGATCTTGATATCAGAAAACGGTAGGTACAATAGGTACCAATTTAGCAGTCGAGATTACAGGCATGTTTTATCATAATTAGGGAATAGCTTATAATCCCATGTTTGGTTGTGTTAGTTTCGGTGCTAGGAAAATTGGCCGACAGGGCGTTTAGCCAATCACAACTTTAGAATAAGTTTTATTGCTCATTTTACTTAAATTGTCGGTTAAATTTCTCATTTTTTTATTGTCGCCTAAACGCCCTGTCGGCCAATACAGCGGCCACCGTTAGTTCCATATCATGTCCCCTGTGCCGCTGAGGCATGGCCACTTGGTTATTTTACTAATTAAATAGTACCAATCCAATATATGAAAGATTAAAAAGGAGTGAAGTGATAAATGGGTGAAATAATCGAGGTGAAATGATTGAGGGGTTAAATAAATAGGGGTGAATAAATAGGGGTGAAAAAGCGGGACACTTGTATCTAAGCAAGTTCTCTAAATTTACTTCAAGAAATTAGTTTATTTAAGCGAATCGTATCAAGACATGTCAAGATTTGTCCTGAAAACTTAGATTGAAAGGGGTGGGGTTGGGGTTGGGGTCGGGGGGTTTAGTTCAAAGAGGGTAGAGGGGGTGGAGTGGGTGGAGGGGTGGATGGGGTAGAGCGGGCGGAGGGGTGGATGGGGTGGAGGGGGTGGAGGGGTGGATGGGGTAGAGCGGGTGGAGGGGTGGATGGGGTGGAGTGGGTGGAAATATCACCTTACCACACACTCAGCTATGGCTCTGTTGATTCCATGTGGCAGTTCAGTTATTGTGTTTCCATACACAGCCAGTGTCCTCTGTTCGCTAACACTGCTCTTTTCCATCTTCTCCTCCAAAGCTGTCAACTTTTCCCGCAGTTCTTTGATCTCCGCTTCCCTCTCCTTCAATTCTCCACTGATTTCGAACAGGATTCTCTGCGTTGCGGGGTCGGCAATGTTCTCAATGTTGTTAATGTTAAGAGTATCCGACATTTTTTAACAAAAATTTTAACAATAATATCCAAAAAAGTTTAGTTTGTTTTTCAATTAAAAGCTGACTTTCAGTACCGACGAACAAGCTTGCGCAAAATGGACTTAATAAGGACTGAAAACAGAAAAAATGTTACAAAAATTGGTGAATTTATATTGTTTGTACTGTCTCCTTCCTGAAATTTTTTGTAGTCGCCAGATTAAAACTAATATTGAGCAGTCTTGAATCAAAAATAAACTTTAAAAATGCAAAATTTTACTAGGTTAGAAAATACGAGCTTTAAAAAAACACTAATGCGAACAAACGAGGAATTATTACGGATTATTTGTTTATAAATTTCTGACAATTATGCCTGTTGAATGCAATAACAGTGTTGATAACAAATAATTATTCCGGCAAAAATTTAATTGTCAGTATGTTAACTGTTTTTGAGTAACGAAAAAAACACCTATATACAATATAGATTACTTTAAATTGCCTCGAGAAGTTATTCAGCTTCACAAAAACGAAACAAGTTAACATTTTCTACTTTCATACATTTTTTGATTGATTTCTGCGCTTAATTATCAGTTAAAACACACCACAACGTGCGAACATCATAATGAGCATTTATTACGAAAGGAAATATATGGTTATAAAAGTTGTTGTTAATATAATACGAATGAATTAGTCGAAATTAAAAATTTCCACTATAAAATTTCAGTTACTTTTCGTTTATCATCGAAACATTTGCCCATATTTTTGTGTCATTTTCAAAATAAAAGGGTGTGTGTATTTCAGAATTTTAAAGGGGCTTAAATGAAACAAAATGTTATTTCTCTTTTGATAAAGATCATCTAATTAAAAGGAACATTCAGAAATTTAAACCCCTAAAGGCGAATAATTTTCTTCTGTAGAGATGATAATGAATTAACAATAAAACATCGCCAATTTTTTAAACGTCTAAAACTAAGTGAATTGAGAAAAATGTCATAGACTTAAATAAACCCCATATAAATTAGCTCACAAAATTATAGGAATCGGTATTTTACGAATTTTTTAGGTACATTTATTCCCAAACAAAAAAACAGACACTAGTAGTATTATAAAATGCACGTATTGTCACGGGGGGAACGTCCCCCAGTGACGAATCGTGCAAAACTTTTTGTCACGGTTGGGCATGCCCCCTCCCCCGTGACGAATCGTGCGGTACATTTTTGAGGTAGAAAAATTTTGTCTCTCAATTTTGCCGGAGGGACAAAAACTTGTTCTCGATTTGTGCCAGGGACAAAAAACTGTAAAATTTTCTCAAATTTGTGGGGGACAAAAACTTGTGTAAAATTTTTGTCAATTTTGTGCGGTGAGAAAAACTTGTGAAATTTTAGCCAAATTTGTTTGGTGGGCAAAACATATGACAATTCAAGCTATTTTGTGCGGGGGATATAAACTTGTTAAAATTTCACAGTTTTGTGGAATTATTGAAAAACTTTATTGAAAGACTATTTATGGGTTTTTAAAAGACATATAACAGACTTACCTTTTCTATATTTCAATCTCTTGATAAGTTTTAGGTAATATATCGACAGTAAAACGAAATCTAGTCAAATTTTGGTTGTTTTTATCCAACATCTGGTTTAATTTTGATAGTTTTATTGACAATATTTTATCCCAGATTAGTGAGTGTGGGCAGATTAGAAAACCAATAAAACTTAAGTGCCAGAGCTCCAGATTGAGAATTGTTGTGTCTGGTATGAAATTTGCAGCGTCAGAGGTGAAAAGAATGCAACTTTGCAAAGAATAAGGAAGAAATATACGTATGAAATGGACAAAATAAATGCTCAAAACAATATGAAATGTTCCAAAAAAATTTTGAGAAACTGTTTGAAAGTGTGCGGTAAAGCAATTCATTAACCACGTTTAAAAGACGGGAGAGTTGCAAATCGAGGAAAAAATTGTTTATTTTTAGAGTAATAGTTGTTATTTTTGGACAATTTTATGCAAAACACCTCCACAAAAAGCAGTTCCATTATGCACAAATTGTTTTGCATTGTGAACATCAACAAGTGTTGGCTGATAAACTGTGTAACACAAGGTCTTTGAGTGATATTGCAAATGTGATCACGTAATATTGTGTAAAACTTGGGGAAAATGATAAAAAATGGCAAAAGTTTAACGGGAAAAATTGATGTCTGACTGAATCTTACTGCGGCAAATTGATGGAATGAGCAGATTTTTCCCTTATATACTAAAAAAATAATTTCTCTTAATTTTCTGAAGGAAACTCTATTTTTTTCTTTACTTTAATTAACAGTTTTCTTGTTCTGTTTTTGATCACCTATTAGTTTCATGGCAATAAAAATAAATAAAGCTGTATGTTTATATGCAATAGATATTTTAAAGGTTATAGTTTTTCACAATGTTTCTACTATTAATTGTTATATTAATTGTTGTACTGCTGAAGCCTATCTTTGGTCACTTGTGTAACATTTGATTCTCACTTAATCAAAGTGGGCATTTCCGGTTCAATTGCAACTTTTTTAAGTATGATTTTGAAGTTTACTCCAGAATTTGGAATTTGCAACGCGAATGACTATTCTGATCTTAATAATGACTTTTGAAAAGCAAGATTGCTAATTGTAAATTGATTGTAACTGATTTTGAGGTACACCAAAGAGATTATGAAATGAATTTTTCAAATTAGATCAGAAAGAAAGTCAAAGAGCTCATAAGGTGATCACGTGGAAAAAAAGAAGTTGAAATTTGTTTACAGCGCCAATAGACAGTAATCTATCTAGAACATGAACAAATTGGAATTTGCAACAATTATGTTGAGCGAACTAGAGATGAAGGAATTGAACCAGGTTACTGCCTTTGAAAATGAATTGAATCTAAATACGGAAATGGTTATTTTGAATAAATATCCAGTCCGTACGACATTTTCCCCTGTGAAGAGAAATAATGAAGATTAAAGTAAAATAAAATAAAAAACTATGACTTATTCACCGGTTAATTACTACTATAAAACTTTTTATTAGAATACTATATAGAGTTTGTCGAGTTTTAGTACAGTTTTAATCTCAATAATCTGATAGTTGTTGTTCCGCTTCCAATACGGTCATTTCCCTTTCTGTGGGAATATTCGGACTTGGATAAACTGTCCAAATTTCATTTGGTTTTCTGCGTGATGCCCTTCTAATGAATGTCGTGCGAATAACCATGGGTTTACTGAAAATCCTGGATTATCGTTTGTGTTTGTTGACTTGTCTCTTATCGTTTTTTCGTCATTTGTCTCGTACTTCTTCTGACTGAAGATGTTTCCGAGTCAGATTTATCACTGTTCTGCAGTGTAAGTTTCTCTTTTCTTAAAATTGGGGGTTAATTGCAACGCGGAGGGTCATGATGGAGATGGCTGGGCCAGTGGCGCTGCAATTAGTTGAATTGGGCTAAAATGTAATAATTGTATGAGGTCAGGTCCATACTTAAATGCATCATCATGCTTTTGGTTGCGCTTTGGTATTCGCATCTTGGAAGCTCTTGGCACGTTACTCGCTGTTTAAATACACGAAAAAATCTAGGAGATAACGCTAGCATCATCAGATTATTTTTGAATGCGTTTACTTTTCTTACTAACGAGATCTTTTTTGAGGAGGTCCTTTCTGTTATTTTGAATTTTCTGTTCGAGTGTTTTTTTGTTGTTAATAGGCGGCCTTCTGTCTGCGTATTGGACTAGGTTGTTGTCTCTTTCATGTTTTATTCCAAATTTTGCGATGTCTGAATTTCGCACTCTCACTTCTGGCTTGTTCCGTTCTTTTTATTACACTTGTTGATGGGCTCAGTTTGCCCACTGTTTAGCCGGGTGCCAGATCTTCATGTATAGTAGCCAGATTTTCTTTTTGTCTATAGGCAGCGCAGATTTGTGTTGGCTAATTTAGCCAGAATACTTTTTTCAGTACGTGGGATGGGTCGCGAATCCCGTCTGACCACATGAGTCTGTTTTCTCCATCTTGTACCTTCTCTTGTTGTTACCGGGCTGTAGCATTCGCAGCGCAAATAACTTTCTCAATCTCCACTTCCGAACAAATTCCTGCGTGTGCCCACTGTTCGTCTGTTAAATATGTGCAGCCTGGGATTGTATCTTCGTTTAATTAATTTTTAATTTGTCAATGTAATTAAGAGTTTACTATTTGGGTTGATTGCTATTTTAGATGCTGATGTATTAAACTTTCCGCCTAAACGTCCCTCAAATGGTGTATTAATAGTTGCTTTTTGTTTCGTCATTCTTAATTTGTGAATGATTGCATGTATTGCTTGTTGTAATTTAAATTTTTAACTTAGACGTGCTTTCATACATGATAATTGTCGCTTTATTGTTTGAATGAGACGTTCAACCAGACCAATTGCCCTTTAATCATGTGCAGTAGCATATATTGGTTCCATAATACTTTTAGAACGAAAACCATGATAATTTTTACTGTTACGCATCTTTTTTGATCCGGTCTAATTGTTCTTGGTACACCTTGATTTATATATATATATATATATATATATATATATATTTATATATATATATATATATATATATATATATATATATATATATACATATATATATACATATATTATATATATATATATATATATATATATAAAATTAATTACATTTGGACTGGAAGCTTTATTTACTTTCTCTTTTTTAGGATATTTGGAATATCTATCAAGTCTTGTTAAGAAAAATTGTTCTTTTCCCTTCTCGTTAATAATAGGACTGCCAAAGTCTATTTGTAATTCATCATTCGGTTCAACTCAATTATGTGATGATGACCACTCGCTATGCGGAATATCTGGTCTTATTTTCTTATCAATATCTGTGCAAGCTTTACACTAACTAGTTTTTGCTAGTATTTCACAATAAATATCTGGCCACCATTTTCAAGGCGAGCGAAAGCATCGCAAAGCTCAATAAATGGGTAGAATGAATGGCTTCTAATACAGTGTCTTTTATTGTTTTTGGAGATTGCTATCCACTCATTGAGAATATGCACCCGTGTTTGACATTAATGTCCCTCCAGAAAGAATGTATGTAGGAACAGATGTCCTTCAATCGCTCCTCATCATTTCTTAAGGCACAATATCGGACTTCCTTCACGTTAGTATCTTTCCCCGTCAGAATGGCTACGAGTCTTTTTGCTGAAAACTCTCTTGATCGCATCTGATAGTCTGATATCTACTGCTGTATCAAGTGCACTGGTAGAAGGAATCGTTTCTGCTGTGGATGAAATTTTGGTGCCAGGTGTCGCGTGTTTTAGGGGATTGTCTGAGAAGGTTACTCGGGCTTTTGTTGGTGTTGTTTTTGAGGATTTTCTTCGAGGCGTTTTAGAAGAAGATTTTGTTGAGATGATATTGGTGAAATGTTTTGCATGAGAACTATATACAGAAAGCGAGGAATTCTCGGGTGCTTGGTATTTATAAATGGAATTTTTGAGTTTTGAGCCTAATTTAGAGATTTTATGGGGATTGACTAATCTGGTATTAAATATGGGGCTTATTGAGCCTAATTGTTTAAGTTCTTCACATTCTTTATTCTCTCATTTTTGCAAAGTATTTGCAGTGAATTTGTTAAAGGAATTTGATTTATTTAACGGCAGGCTATTCAGTGCAAATTGTGGTTTGGAATGCGAGGAGGATATTTGCGCTCGATTGACGTTTTTAAGTTGAGATTATTGAGCTTATATGGTAGTGTAGATGCGAATCAGGTGACGTTGGAAAATTAGAATGTGATAAAAACGATGCGATTATCTTATTCGTTAATTGTAATTTTCTGCTTTTGAGTATGGTTGTTTGCGGTGCTAATGGCTTGATTAACTTTGAATTGGGCGAATTTTGACTTAGAATTTTATATAATTTCTGTAATACTAATGGTCTATGTTCAATAAATGGTTTGAAAGAAATCTCCGATAAAAGAGATTGTGGCCACCACAAAAA
Organism: Convolutriloba macropyga; assembly: GCF_964194025.1. Taxonomy (NCBI): domain Eukaryota; kingdom Metazoa; phylum Xenacoelomorpha; order Acoela; family Convolutidae; genus Convolutriloba; species Convolutriloba macropyga. The sequence goes on along the minus strand of NC_134471.1, from coordinate 74,273,266 downwards.
GTTTGTCGTATGATGAAATTTTTTGGCTTATGGGAAAGGGTTCCTAGAGATATAGTCTACAAGACCCGTATTTGCTCCTGGCACGTGTTCTATGGCAAAATTGCAAAAATGTAGTCTATCAATCCATCAGAAAACTTGACTTTTGTAGAACTTTTTTTGAACAATTTTTTTAAGTATTGATAGTATTGATTTTTAAGTATTGATCCGTGGTTTGTAACTAGTGTAAATTCTTGACCATGAAGGTATTCTTTAAAGAATTCAATTGACCAAACAACTCCCAGCAGTTCCAATTCATACACGCCGTATCGTGCTTCAGTGGGAAAAGCGATGCATACGCAATAGGTTTTCATTCGTCTGGAGTGTTTTGTTCAAGTGCTGCACCAAGTCCGGAACGCGAAGCGTCGCATTTTATTCTAACATTTAATTTTGGATAATGGTGCCAGTTTTCAGTAATTTTTGCTATCTTATTTTTTATTATAACTTAATGTTAGGTATGTGACCCAGTCCAAACAAATTTAGCGGACTTCTTCAATAATGGTTCTAGAGGTGACAAAATTGTGCTAGATGTGGTATTAATTTGCTATTGTAGTGTATCTATCGAAGAAATGATCTTAAAGGTTTAAGTGTGGGTGGTGATGGTATTGCTAAAATAGCTGCGGTTTTGTTTTCGAATGGCAAAATACCCGTTTGAGTGAATTTATAAATAAGACATTCAATTTCTGTATTAGCAAAAATACATTTTTGAAGATTGGTTGTGCAAATTGTCTTCATTTAACTTTTTGAAGCATTTGATAACATAATTAATGTGATCGAATTCTGATCCGGCACTAACTATTATGATGTCGTCTAAAAACAATATGTGTTTTGAACGCCTATAAGTGTTTTGTCCATTGCTTATTGGAATTCAGCTGCAATGTCAGTGAGGCAGTAAAATCCAGTTTTAATTCTATGTGTACGTGTTAATTCACACTAAATGATTTTAAAAATACAGCGTTTTTCAGTGTCTTTATGTAATTGTAATTGACTGTATGCATATTTATGATCTATGATATTATTTGTTAGATGTTGTGAAATTGAGTCCAATAACCTTTCTATGTTTGGCAATTGATAGTTGTTTTTATGAATTGATTTGTTGAGGATTTTTGGAATCTAATGCTAATTTTATAGATTGATCATTATTTACTGTAATTACCATGGGCGAGATGAATTTTTCATCAGAACAACACAACACTTTTTTGATATGTCCTTTTTTTATAATCAATCTATTTCAGCAGCAACTCTAGGTTGTAAGTTAATTTTTGATGAAATTATGATTTAAAGACATGTGTCTGTGATAGAACAATTCATGAAACACGTTCGGATAAATGCGCCGCAGTTGCTTGTTTTACTTTGCGTGTAAAATTTTTAAAATTGTTATCACATTTACCACTTTTTGCTTGTTGTTGCACCACTGGCAGTCCAAAACTACTGAAAAAACCCATCAAATGATGATTTTGTGGCCCTCATCTACCACTGTAATGCATGCGTCCTCACGCAGCCAATCCCTGTAGGCGACTGTGGTTGCCATTTTCCCCAGGACCTTGATCGGTTCACTGGAGAAAGTTTTGAGGACTTTCTCACATGTTGAGGCAATTCAACTTGCTGTTGGGGTAGTCTTTAAGATGTTATTGGCTATAGTTTTATTTATGAGGCTATGCACACTACCTGATTGAATCATTGAAATTGTGGTGATTTTTCTGAATTGAACATTGGCATTGAGTGGCTGGAATTGATTTGCCGCTTCTTTGGAAAAGGCTGCAACACAGTTGTCGGAATCACATTTTGAATCATATACTTATTCGTACAGTTCTCTCTAACTGGTTATGTAATTGACGGACTCATCGTCATCACTTTTGGTGGTTATTGATTCGATCTGTTGGACATTTATTTGATGGGCTTGTGACGTCTGAGATGGCGATTTCTTAAGTTTCCGACACTTAACAAAATGGGGTAAGATTCCGCGGTTGTTGCATTTGTCCCCTTTTGCGGGGCAGGTTTGACGGTGGTTATAGGTCCGGCGCTGAACACAATTTGCACAGATGCTAGTGTATTGGTAATTATTAGGGACATTTGCGTTTCGATTGTAAACTTGACGTTGTTGTTGATAGTTTGTGGTGCGGTTGCGATTTTGAAAGTTGTCAAATATGTTCACTGATTGGCTGTTCGTCTTGAGATTTTGACTAATTTTTTGCTGTTTCCAGGCCCCATCTCCATGTGACTCGCTATTTCTAGTGCTTTGGTTGGTGACACCGATTCCTTAATGAGTTCTTTTTGTGTTTCGAAATCCAACATATTGAAGATGAAATTATCACGTATTAGCGTTTTTTCCCTCATTCTTAGGCTGCAATTCTCCGCTTCTTCGATGAGTCTACCATAGAAACTCTCAACAGATTTTCTTTTTTGTTGTTTCGATGAGAAGAGTTCATATCGGCCATAGGTTATGTTACGGTTTTTTTTGAAGTTTTCCTCCATGACAAGCCACATTTTTTCATCGATTCTTTTTCAAAATAGAACTGTAGGTGTTTGCTTTTGAAGATCCTGCGGCCTTCTGTTCGAGATATAGAAGTAAAGTCGCTTTTTGATTGCAGATGTCCAAAAATTTGTAGCCACAGAGAAGTCGTATTTCATCGATCTTTTTGCATCGGTTTTGCCACGTCACCTTTAGTTGCTTTTTTCAAATCTCTCTGTCGCGTTCGGTTGCTTGCGCGCGGTTTTCCACCGGTTCTTCATACACAGGGTTGTTATGTGACTCCTGGTGGGGATCCGTTGAGAAGAACTTCTAGTTCTATTCCCTCTTTTGCCAGCAACGCGAGTTTCCATTGTTGGGGTCCGCTTCTCCTACGAAAGAGGTGGTGTGATAGTTGCTTTCTCCAGAAAGCGTCGATATGCAGAGAGTTTTTCTTGAAACAGTAGCTGACTGCGCCATGTTGTACTGATGAAGCCTATCTTTGCTCATTTGTGCCACAATTGTTTCTCACTTAGCCAAAGTGGGCAATTCCGGTTCAATCGTAACTTAATTAAGTTTGGTTTTGAAGTTTTCTTCAGAATTTGGAATTCGCGACGCGAATGATTCTTCTGATCTTAGTAATGACTCTTGAAAAAGCAAGGTTGCTAATTTTAAATTGTAACTGATTTTGAGGAACACAAATGAGACTGTGAAATGAAATCTGCAAATTAGATCAGAAAGGAAGTTAAAGAGATCTTAACATGATCACGTGGAAGAAAAGGAAGTTGAAATTTGTTTACAGCGTCAATGGACAGTTTGCTGTCTAGAACAAGAAAAAACAGGAATTCGCAACAATTATGTTGAGTGAAATAAACACGAAGAAAATTGAACTAGATTACTGCCCATGAAGATGAAAATAATCTAAATAATGTAATGGGTATTTTGAATAAATATCCAGTTCGTATGACAATAATATTTTGGCTAAGTATTATCTATAATTATGGCTAAGTATTATAGAATTTTATCTAGTAATGTACGGCTAACTAAAACAGAAGAAGAATTCATGTACCAATTCTATTACTTAGATGAGAACTGGCAGAAAGGATGATAGAACTCAGCTACCACAATTCGAAACATTCGATTTACAAAACTAAACCAGAAAATACACCCAAACAAACTCAAAATAAAACGCGACAGTTCTAGATTAAGCATGGTAATAAAATAAATGTTTGCTTACTTTCTAATCGAAGACTTAGAATATGCATATCTTCTAGACGAAGCACTCGAAAATTTTAGAGCTATTTTGTTAACAAGGGTGTGAAATTGGTCAATTTCATAGATAATCAAGACCAAGTTAAGGTGCATTAGAATTGTAGGGATTCCAGGCAACAAAAACTAAAACACTAAAACGAAGGTATGCTCAAATAGATACAATTCGATGCATACTTTCAATTAATTTCTATTTCACTTAGCAATAAAAATTCGTGACGAAAACTACCACATTATAGAGAAAAAAATGATAGCAACATAAAATTAAGAGTGCAGTTGATGCCATTAATTTAGATAGATATGATTGATATTGATTATGATTCAGACAAGAAAATAGGAAGAAATTTGATGAATCTCAAAAAAGATTATCTTTTATACTGTGATGATAACTTAAAATATCCATCAATGATTGTTATGTAGTCACTAGCAGGAGAAAAGTTTGTTTGATGTACCAAATAACTTTCAAAATGATTACTGATCTTTGACGCGCATTTCTAAGTGAGCTGAAAGGTAATAATAATGGTAATCTAAAATAAAAAAAGAAGACAATTTTATCGTTTTTTAAAAAAATCTACGCAAAAACACAGAGCATCTAACTAAATACGAAAACAACAGCCCCGGAAACAACAATTCAATTAACACCAAAATTCGAAATTATGTTGAAGCTGAATGATAAGAATAAATTTGTAAGTAGCAGTTTTAAGACAAAATTCAAAATATAGATGGTATTTTAAATATGCAATTAATCACGCTTATTTATTTTCCTACTATATATAGACCAGTTAATAATAGAATCCTGATGCAAAACATATTCCAATTGTAATCGAATACATTCGCTTCGCTTAATGGTTGCTATATATATATATATATATATATATATATATATATATATTTATATATATATATATGTATATATATATATATATATATATATTATAATATATAATATACATATATATATATATAATATATATATTATATATACATATATATGTCTGTGAAAATTTTTTCGTTTTTGTAAAACCAGTTAGCCTGGTAATTGTCTTAAATATTATGCATTCGTCAAAATAGAAACATATGACCTCTTAACTTCAACAGGGAATACCACTCTTGTTCTAGAAAATGTTGATTTTATAGCAAATTCTGAAAAAAATTGCTTTGCTTCAAAATAAAGTTGAACTTTAATTTAACAATAAGACCAATTACTTGTAAATAAATTTTTCTGAAGCTGAATGATAAGAATAACTTTGTAAGAGAATGTGGACTATTTGAGTAGTTTTAAGACAAAAGTGCAAATCTAGATTGTATATTAATTATGCCAGTTAATCACGCTGATTTATTTTCCTACTATATATAGACCAGTTAGTAATAGAATCCTGATGCAAAACATATTCCAATTGTAATCGAATACATTTGCTTCGCTTAATTGTTGCTATATATATATATATATATATATATATAATATTATATATTTATATATACACACATATATGTGTCTGTGAAAATTTTTTCGTTTTTGTAAAATCAGTTAGCCTGGTAATTGTCTTAAATATTATGCATTCGTCAAAATGGAAACATATGACCTCTTAACTTCAACAGGGAATACCACTCTAGTTCTAGAAAATGTTGATTTTGTAGCAAATTCTGAAAAACATTGCTTTGCTTCAATATAAATTTGAACTTTAATTTAACAATAAGACCAATTATTTGTAAATAAATTTTTCTGAATTTGAATGATAAGAATAACTTTGTAAGAGAATGTGGACTATTTGAGTAGTTTTAAAACAAAAGTGCAAATCT